>NW_027414316.1:0-24631 GCF_964106895.1 Numenius arquata | reverse complement strand
GATGGAACCCTAGGAGGCCCTCTGGAACCCTACAGAATACTCCAGGACCCGACAGCACTCTACAAGACCCTTAGCAACACAACAGAACCTCACTAAAACCCTATGGGCTCCTACAGAACACTGCAGGCGCCTACGGAACCCTACAGACCCCTACAGAATACTACCACCACTACAGAAAAATATGGCCCCTACGGAACTCTACGGAACCTGGCAGAAACACTGTGGGCCCCTACAGGCCCTTGCGGGCACTTGCAGAACTCTGCAGGAACCCACGGAACTTTATGGAACCCTACCAGCCCCTACGGAAGCCTAAAGACCATTGCAGGCAGTTACGGAACGGTACAGGGCCATAGGGAACTTTACCAGCCACTACGGAACTCTACGGGCCCCTACGGAACCCTGCAGAACCTTACAGAATCCCACGGATTCCTACAGACTCCTGCGGGCACTTACTCAACCCTAGAGGACCCTACGGAACACTGCCAGCTCCTATGGAAGGAACCCTACGGGCCCCTACAGAACACTACTGGCTCCTGCGGTACTCCAGAGGCCTCTAGGGAACCTACGAAGCTCTACGGAACCCTATGGATCCTTACGGCACAGTACGGGCCCCTTCAGACCTCTGCGGGCGCTTATGGAAACCTACAGGACCCTACGGAACTGTACGAGACTCTACAGGCCCCTAGGGAACACCACAGGCCCCTACGGAACCCTACACAACCCTCTGGAAACATATGGCACCCTACAAGCTCCTACCAACCCCTGCGGGCACTTACACAACCGTACAGGCCCCTACGGAAATCTATGGGACTCTACGGGCCCCTAGGGAACCCTTCAGATTTCGACGGAACCCTACGAGCCCCTCTGGAACCCTACAGAATACTCCAGACCCGACAGCACTCTACAAAACCCTTAGCAACACAACGGAACCTCACTAAAACCCTATGGGCTCCTACAGAACACTGCAGGTGCCTACGGAACCCTACAGACCCGTACAGACACCTACGGGCACTTACGGAACCCTGCAGGCCCCTATGGAACCCTACAGGTCCATACAGAACCCCACAGGGCCCTACGGAACTTTACCAGCCACTACGGAACTCTACGGGCCCCTACAGAACCCTGCAGAACCCTCCAGAACCTTACAGAATCCCACGGATTCCTACAGACTCCTGCGGGCACTTACTCAACCCTAGAGGACCCTACGGAACACTACTGGCTCCTGCGGTACTCCAGAGGCCTCTAGGGAACCTACGAAGCTCTACGGAACCCTATGGATCCTTACGGCACAGTATGGGCCCCTTCAGACCTCTGCGGGCGCTTATGGAAACCTACAGGACCCTACGGAACTGTACGAGACTCTACAGGCCCCTAGGGAACACCACAGGCCCCTACGGAACCCTACACAACCCTCCGGAAACATATGGCACCCTACAAGCTCCTACCAACCCCTGCGGGCACTTACATAACCCTACAGGCCCCTACGGAAATCTACGGGACTCTACGGGCCCCTAGGGAACCCTTCAGATTTCGACGGAACCCTACCAGCCCCTCTGGAACCCTACAGAATACTCCAGGACCCGACAGCACTCTACAAGACCCTTAGCAACACAACGGAACCTCACTAAAACCCTATGGGCTCCTACAGAACACTGCAGGTGCCTAAGGAACCCTACTGACCCCTACGGAACCCTGCAGACACCTGCGGGCACTTACGGAACCCTGCAGGCCCCTACGGAACCCTACAGGTCCATACAGAACCCCACAGGGCCCTACGGAACTTTACCAGCCACTACGGAACTCTACGGGTCCCTACGGAACCCTGCAGAACCTTACAGAATCCCACGGATTCCTACAGACTCCTGCGGGCTCAACCCTAGAGGACCCTACGGAACACTGCCAGCTCCTATGGAAGGAACCCTACGGGCCCCTACAGAACACTACTGGCTCCTGCGGTACTCCAGAGGCCTCTAGGGAACCTACGAAGCTCTACGGAACCCTATGGATCCTTACGGCACAGTACGGGCCCCTTCAGACCTCTGCGGGCGCTTATGGAAACCTACAGGACCCTACGGAACTGTACGAGACTCTACAGGCCCCTAGGGAACACCACAGGCCCCTACGGAACCCTACACAACCCTCCGGAAACATATGGCACCCTACAAGCTCCTACCAACCCCTGCGGGCACTTACATAACCCTACAGGCCCCTACGGAAATCTATGGGACTCTACGGGCCCCTAGGGAACCCTTCAGATTTCGACGGAACCCTACCAGCCCCTCTGGAACCCTACAGAATACTCCAGGACCCGACAGCACTCTACAAGACCCTTAGCAACACAACGGAACCTCACTAAAACCCTATGGGCTCCTACAGAACACTGCAGGTGCCTACGGAACCCTACAGACCCGTACAGACACCTACGGGCACTTACGGAACCCTGCAGGCCCCTACGGAACCCTACAGGTCCATACAGAACCCCACAGGGCCCTACGGAACTTTACCAGCCACTACGGAACTCTACGGGTCCCTATGGAACCCTGCAGAACCCTCCAGAACCTTACAGAATCCCACAGACTCCTACAGACTTTTGCGGGCACTTACACAAACCTACAGGTCCCTACGGAAATCTACGGGACTCTATGGGCCCCTAGGGAACCCTATAGATTTCGATGGAACCCTAGGAGGCCCTCTGGAACCCTACAGAATACTCCAGGACCCGACAGCACTCTACAAGACCCTTAGCAACACAACAGAACCTCACTAAAACCCTATGGGCTCCTACAGAACACTGCAGGCGCCTACGGAACCCTACAGACCCCTACAGAATACTACCACCACTACAGAAAAATATGGCCCCTACGGAACTCTACGGAACCTGGCAGAAACACTGTGGGCCCCTACAGGCCCTTGCGGGCACTTGCAGAACTCTGCAGGAACCCACGGAACTTTATGGAACCCTACCAGCCCCTACGGAAGCCTAAAGACCATTGCAGGCAGTTACGGAACGGTACAGGGCCATAGGGAACTTTACCAGCCACTACGGAACTCTACGGGCCCCTACGGAACCCTGCAGAACCTTACAGAATCCCACGGATTCCTACAGACTCCTGCGGGCACTTACTCAACCCTAGAGGACCCTACGGAACACTGCCAGCTCCTATGGAAGGAACCCTACGGGCCCCTACAGAACACTACTGGCTCCTGCGGTACTCCAGAGGCCTCTAGGGAACCTACGAAGCTCTACGGAACCCTATGGATCCTTACGGCACAGTACGGGCCCCTTCAGACCTCTGCGGGCGCTTATGGAAACCTACAGGACCCTACGGAACTGTACGAGACTCTACAGGCCCCTAGGGAACACCACAGGCCCCTACGGAACCCTACACAACCCTCTGGAAACATATGGCACCCTACAAGCTCCTACCAACCCCTGCGGGCACTTACACAACCGTACAGGCCCCTACGGAAATCTATGGGACTCTACGGGCCCCTAGGGAACCCTTCAGATTTCGACGGAACCCTACGAGCCCCTCTGGAACCCTACAGAATACTCCAGGACCCGACAGCACTCTACAAAACCCTTAGCAACACAACGGAACCTCACTAAAACCCTATGGGCTCCTACAGAACACTGCAGGTGCCTACGGAACCCTACAGACCCGTACAGACACCTACGGGCACTTACGGAACCCTGCAGGCCCCTATGGAACCCTACAGGTCCATACAGAACCCCACAGGGCCCTACGGAACTTTACCAGCCACTACGGAACTCTACGGGCCCCTACAGAACCCTGCAGAACCCTCCAGAACCTTACAGAATCCCACGGATTCCTACAGACTCCTGCGGGCACTTACTCAACCCTAGAGGACCCTACGGAACACTACTGGCTCCTGCGGTACTCCAGAGGCCTCTAGGGAACCTACGAAGCTCTACGGAACCCTATGGATCCTTACGGCACAGTATGGGCCCCTTCAGACCTCTGCGGGCGCTTATGGAAACCTACAGGACCCTACGGAACTGTACGAGACTCTACAGGCCCCTAGGGAACACCACAGGCCCCTACGGAACCCTACACAACCCTCCGGAAACATATGGCACCCTACAAGCTCCTACCAACCCCTGCGGGCACTTACATAACCCTACAGGCCCCTACGGAAATCTACGGGACTCTACGGGCCCCTAGGGAACCCTTCAGATTTCGACGGAACCCTACCAGCCCCTCTGGAACCCTACAGAATACTCCAGGACCCGACAGCACTCTACAAGACCCTTAGCAACACAACGGAACCTCACTAAAACCCTATGGGCTCCTACAGAACACTGTAGGTGCCTACGGAAACCTACAGACCCCTACAGAATATTACCAGCCACTAAGAACAATATGGCTCCTACGGAACCTGGCAGAAACACTGTGGGCCCCCTACAGGCCCTTGCGGGCACTTGCAGAACTCTGCAGGAACCCACGGAACTTTATGGAACCCTGCCAGCCCCTACGGAAGCCTAAAGACCCTTGCAGGCAGTTACGGAACGGTACAGGGCCCTAGGGAACTTTACCAGCCACTACGGAACTCTACGGGCCCCTACGGAACCCTGCAGAACCCTCCAGAACCTTACAGAATCCCACGGATTCCTACAGACTCCTGCGGACACTTACTCAACCCTAGAGGACCCTACGGAACACTACTGGCTCCTGCGGTACTCCAGAGGCCTCTAGGGAACCTACGAAGCTCTACGGAACCCTATGGATCCTTACGGCACAGTACGGGCCCCTTCAGACCTCTGCGGGCGCTTATGGAAACCTACAGGACCCTACGGAACGGTACGAGACTCTACAGGCCCCTAGGGAACACCACAGGCCCCTACGGAACCCTACACAACCCTCCGGAAACATATGGCACCCTACAAGCTCCTACCAACCCCTGCGGCACTTACACAACCCTACAGGTCCCTACGGAAATCTACGGGACTCTACGGGCCCCTAGGGAACCCTACAGATTTCGACGGAACCCTACGAGCCCCTCTGGAACCCTACAGAATACTCCAGGACTCGGCAGGACTCTACAAGACCCTTAGCAACACAACGGAACCTCACTAAAACCCTATGGGCTCCTACAGAACACTGTAGGTGCCTACGGAAACCTACAGACCCCTACAGAACACTACCAGTCACTACAGAAAAATATGGCCCCTACGGAACTCTACGGAACCTGGCAGAAACACTGTGGGCCCCTACTGGCCCTTGCGGGCACTTGCAGAACTCTGCAGGAACCCACGGAACTTTATGGAACCCTACCAGCCCTTACGGAAGCCTAAAGACCATTGCAGGCAGTTACGGAACGGTACAGGGCCCTAGGGAACTTTACCAGCCACTACGGAACTCTACGGGCCCCTACGGAACCCTGCAGAACCCTCCAGAACCTTACAGAATCCCACGGATTCTTACAGACTCCTGCGGGCACTTACTCAACCCTAGAGGACCCTACGGAACACTGCCAGCTCCTATGGAAGGAACCCTACGGGCCCCTACAGAACACTACTGGCTCCTGCGGTACTCCAGAGGCCTCTAGGGAACCTACGAAGCTCTACGGAACCCTATGGATCCTTACGGCACAGTACGGGCCCCTTCAGACCTCTGCGGGCGCTTATGGAAACCTACAGGACCCTACGGAACTGTACGAGACTCTACAGGCCCCTAGGGAACACCACAGGCCCCTACGGAACCCTACACAACCCTCCGGAAACATATGGCACCCTACAAGCTCCTACCAACCCCTGCGGGCACTTACACAACCCTACAGGCCCCTACGGAAATCTATGGGACTCTACGGGCCCCTAGGGAACCCTTCAGATTTCGACGGAACCCTACCAGCCCCTCTGGAACCCTACAGAATACTCCAGGACCCGACAGCACTCTACAAGACCCTTAGCAACACAACGGAACATCACTAAAACCCTATGGGCTCCTACAGAACACTGCAGGTGCCTACGGAACCCTACAGACCCGTACAGACACCTACGGGCACTTACGGAACCCTGCAGGCCCCTACGGAACCCTACAGGTCCATACAGAACCCCACAGGGCCCTACGGAACTTTACCAGCCACTACGGAACTCTACGGGTCCCTATGGAACCCTGCAGAACCCTCCAGAACCTTACAGAATCCCACAGACTCCTACAGACTTTTGCGGGCACTTACACAAACCTACAGGTCCCTACGGAAATCTACGGGACTCTATGGGCCCCTAGGGAACCCTATAGATTTCGATGGAACCCTAGGAGGCCCTCTGGAACCCTACAGAATACTCCAGGACCCGACAGCACTCTACAAGACCCTTAGCAACACAACAGAACCTCACTAAAACCCTATGGGCTCCTACAGAACACTGCAGGCGCCTACGGAACCCTACAGACCCCTACAGAATACTACCACCACTACAGAAAAATATGGCCCCTACGGAACTCTACGGAACCTGGCAGAAACACTGTGGGCCCCTACAGGCCCTTGCGGGCACTTGCAGAACTCTGCAGGAACCCACGGAACTTTATGGAACCCTACCAGCCCCTACGGAAGCCTAAAGACCATTGCAGGCAGTTACGGAACGGTACAGGGCCATAGGGAACTTTACCAGCCACTACGGAACTCTACGGGCCCCTACGGAACCCTGCAGAACCTTACAGAATCCCACGGATTCCTACAGACTCCTGCGGGCACTTACTCAACCCTAGAGGACCCTACGGAACACTATTGGCTCCTGCGGTACTCCAGAGGCCTCTAGGGAACCTACGAAGTTCTACGGAACCCTATGGATCCTTACGGCACAGTACGGGCCCCTTCAGACCTCTGCGGGCGCTTATGGAAACCTACAGGACCCTACGGAACTGTACGAGACTCTACAGGCCCCTAGGGAACACCACAGGCCCCTACGGAACCCTACGGAACCCTACACAACCCTCTGGAAACATATGGCACCCTACAAGCTCCTACCAACCCCTGCGGGCACTTACACAACCCTACAGGCCCCTACGGAAATCTATGGGACTCTACGGGCCCCTAGGGAACCCTTCAGATTTCGACGGAACCCTACCAGCCCCTCTGGAACCCTACAGAATACTCCAGGACCCGACAGCACTCTACAAGACCCTTAGCAACACAACGGAACATCACTAAAACCCTATGGGCTCCTACAGAACACTGCAGGTGCCTACGGAACCCTACGGAACCCTACAGACCCGTACAGACACCTACGGGCACTTACAGAACCCTGCAGGCCCCTATGGAACCCTACAGGTCCATACAGAACCCCACAGGGCCCTACGGAACTTTACCAGCCACTATGGAACTCTACGGGCCCCTACGGAACCCTGCAGAACCCTCCAGAACCTTACAGAATCCCACGGATTCCTACAGACTCTTGCGGGCACTTACTCAACCCTAGAGGACCCTACGGAACACTACTGGCTCCTGCGGTACTCCACAGGCCTCTAGGGAACCTACGAAGCTCTACGGAACCCTATGGATCCTTACGGCACAGTATGGGCCCCTTCAGACCTCTGCGGGCGCTTATGGAAACCTACAGGACCCTACGGAACTGTACGAGACTCTACAGGCCCCTAGGGAACACCACAGGCCCCTACGGAACCCTACACAAACCTCCGGAAACATATGGCACCCTACAAGCTCCTACCAACCCCTGCGGGCACTTACACAAACCTACAGGTCCCTACGGAAATCTACGGGACTCTACGGGCCCCTAGGGAACCCTTCAGATTTCGACGGAACCCTACCAGCCCCTCTGGAACCCTACAGAATACTCCAGGACCCGACAGCACTCTACAAGACCCTTAGCAACACAACGGAACCTCACTAAAACCCTATGGGCTCCTACAGAACACTGCAGGTGCCTACGGAACCCTACTGACCCCTACGGAATCCTACAGACACCTGCGGGCACTTACGGAACCCTGCAGGCCCCTACGGAACCCTACAGGTCCATACAGAACCCCACAGGGCCCTACGGAACTTTACCAGCCACTGCGGAACTCTACGGGCCCCTACGGAACCCTGCAGAACCCTCCAGAACCTTACAGAATCCCACGGATTCCTACAGACTCCTGCGGGCACTTACTCAACCCTAGAGGACCCTACGGAACACTGCCAGCTCCTATGGAAGGAACCCTACGGGCCCCTACAGAACACTACTGGCTCCTGCGGTACTCCAGAGGCCTCTAGGGAACCTACGAAGCTCTACGGAACCCTATGGATCCTTACGGCACAGTACGGGCCCCTTCAGACCTCTGCGGGCGCTTATGGAAACCTACAGGACCCTACGGAACTGTACGAGACTCTACAGGCCCCTAGGGAACACCACAGGCCCCTACGGAACCCTACACAACCCTCTGGAAACATATGGCACCCTACAAGCTCCTACCAACCCCTGCGGGCACTTACACAACCGTACAGGCCCCTACGGAAATCTATGGGACTCTACGGGCCCCTAGGGAACCCTTCAGATTTCGACGGAACCCTACGAGCCCCTCTGGAACCCTACAGAATACTCCAGGACCCGACAGCACTCTACAAAACCCTTAGCAACACAACGGAACCTCACTAAAACCCTATGGGCTCCTACAGAACACTGCAGGTGCCTACGGAACCCTACAGACCCGTACAGACACCTACGGGCACTTACGGAACCCTGCAGGCCCCTATGGAACCCTACAGGTCCATACAGAACCCCACAGGGCCCTACGGAACTTTACCAGCCACTACGGAACTCTACGGGCCCCTACAGAACCCTGCAGAACCCTCCAGAACCTTACAGAATCCCACGGATTCCTACAGACTCCTGCGGGCACTTACTCAACCCTAGAGGACCCTACGGAACACTACTGGCTCCTGCGGTACTCCAGAGGCCTCTAGGGAACCTACGAAGCTCTACGGAACCCTATGGATCCTTACGGCACAGTATGGGCCCCTTCAGACCTCTGCGGGCGCTTATGGAAACCTACAGGACCCTACGGAACTGTACGAGACTCTACAGGCCCCTAGGGAACACCACAGGCCCCTACGGAACCCTACACAACCCTCCGGAAACATATGGCACCCTACAAGCTCCTACCAACCCCTGCGGGCACTTACATAACCCTACAGGCCCCTACGGAAATCTACGGGACTCTACGGGCCCCTAGGGAACCCTTCAGATTTCGACGGAACCCTACCAGCCCCTCTGGAACCCTACAGAATACTCCAGGACCCGACAGCACTCTACAAGACCCTTAGCAACACAACGGAACCTCACTAAAACCCTATGGGCTCCTACAGAACACTGCAGGTGCCTAAGGAACCCTACTGACCCCTACGGAACCCTGCAGACACCTGCGGGCACTTACGGAACCCTGCAGGCCCCTACGGAACCCTACAGGTCCATACAGAACCCCACAGGGCCCTACGGAACTTTACCAGCCACTACGGAACTCTACGGGTCCCTACGGAACCCTGCAGAACCTTACAGAATCCCACGGATTCCTACAGACTCCTGCGGGCTCAACCCTAGAGGACCCTACGGAACACTGCCAGCTCCTATGGAAGGAACCCTACGGGCCCCTACAGAACACTACTGGCTCCTGCGGTACTCCAGAGGCCTCTAGGGAACCTACGAAGCTCTACGGAACCCTATGGATCCTTACGGCACAGTACGGGCCCCTTCAGACCTCTGCGGGCGCTTATGGAAACCTACAGGACCCTACGGAACTGTACGAGACTCTACAGGCCCCTAGGGAACACCACAGGCCCCTACGGAACCCTACACAACCCTCCGGAAACATATGGCACCCTACAAGCTCCTACCAACCCCTGCGGGCACTTACATAACCCTACAGGCCCCTACGGAAATCTATGGGACTCTACGGGCCCCTAGGGAACCCTTCAGATTTCGACGGAACCCTACCAGCCCCTCTGGAACCCTACAGAATACTCCAGGACCCGACAGCACTCTACAAGACCCTTAGCAACACAACGGAACCTCACTAAAACCCTATGGGCTCCTACAGAACACTGCAGGTGCCTACGGAACCCTACAGACCCGTACAGACACCTACGGGCACTTACGGAACCCTGCAGGCCCCTACGGAACCCTACAGGTCCATACAGAACCCCACAGGGCCCTACGGAACTTTACCAGCCACTACGGAACTCTACGGGTCCCTATGGAACCCTGCAGAACCCTCCAGAACCTTACAGAATCCCACAGACTCCTACAGACTTTTGCGGGCACTTACACAAACCTACAGGTCCCTACGGAAATCTACGGGACTCTATGGGCCCCTAGGGAACCCTATAGATTTCGATGGAACCCTAGGAGGCCCTCTGGAACCCTACAGAATACTCCAGGACCCGACAGCACTCTACAAGACCCTTAGCAACACAACAGAACCTCACTAAAACCCTATGGGCTCCTACAGAACACTGCAGGCGCCTACGGAACCCTACAGACCCCTACAGAATACTACCACCACTACAGAAAAATATGGCCCCTACGGAACTCTACGGAACCTGGCAGAAACACTGTGGGCCCCTACAGGCCCTTGCGGGCACTTGCAGAACTCTGCAGGAACCCACGGAACTTTATGGAACCCTACCAGCCCCTACGGAAGCCTAAAGACCATTGCAGGCAGTTACGGAACGGTACAGGGCCATAGGGAACTTTACCAGCCACTACGGAACTCTACGGGCCCCTACGGAACCCTGCAGAACCTTACAGAATCCCACGGATTCCTACAGACTCCTGCGGGCACTTACTCAACCCTAGAGGACCCTACGGAACACTATTGGCTCCTGCGGTACTCCAGAGGCCTCTAGGGAACCTACGAAGTTCTACGGAACCCTATGGATCCTTACGGCACAGTACGGGCCCCTTCAGACCTCTGCGGGCGCTTATGGAAACCTACAGGACCCTACAGAACTGTACGAGACTCTACAGGCCCCTAGGGAACACCACAGGCCCCTACGGAACCCTACGGAACCCTACACAACCCTCTGGAAACATATGGCACCCTACAAGCTCCTACCAACCCCTGCGGGCACTTACACAACCCTACAGGCCCCTACGGAAATCTATGGGACTCTACGGGCCCCTAGGGAACCCTTCAGATTTCGACGGAACCCTACCAGCCCCTCTGGAACCCTACAGAATACTCCAGGACCCGACAGCACTCTACAAGACCCTTAGCAACACAACGGAACATCACTAAAACCCTATGGGCTCCTACAGAACACTGCAGGTGCCTACGGAACCCTACGGAACCCTACAGACCCGTACAGACACCTACGGGCACTTACAGAACCCTGCAGGCCCCTATGGAACCCTACAGGTCCATACAGAACCCCACAGGGCCCTACGGAACTTTACCAGCCACTATGGAACTCTACGGGCCCCTACGGAACCCTGCAGAACCCTCCAGAACCTTACAGAATCCCACGGATTCCTACAGACTCTTGCGGGCACTTACTCAACCCTAGAGGACCCTACGGAACACTACTGGCTCCTGCGGTACTCCACAGGCCTCTAGGGAACCTACGAAGCTCTACGGAACCCTATGGATCCTTACGGCACAGTATGGGCCCCTTCAGACCTCTGCGGGCGCTTATGGAAACCTACAGGACCCTACGGAACTGTACGAGACTCTACAGGCCCCTAGGGAACACCACAGGCCCCTACGGAACCCTACACAAACCTCCGGAAACATATGGCACCCTACAAGCTCCTACCAACCCCTGCGGGCACTTACACAAACCTACAGGTCCCTACGGAAATCTACGGGACTCTACGGGCCCCTAGGGAACCCTTCAGATTTCGACGGAACCCTACCAGCCCCTCTGGAACCCTACAGAATACTCCAGGACCCGACAGCACTCTACAAGACCCTTAGCAACACAACGGAACCTCACTAAAACCCTATGGGCTCCTACAGAACACTGCAGGTGCCTACGGAACCCTACTGACCCCTACGGAATCCTACAGACACCTGCGGGCACTTACGGAACCCTGCAGGCCCCTACGGAACCCTACAGGTCCATACAGAACCCCACAGGGCCCTACGGAACTTTACCAGCCACTGCGGAACTCTACGGGCCCCTACGGAACCCTGCAGAACCCTCCAGAACCTTACAGAATCCCACGGATTCCTACAGACTCCTGCGGGCACTTACTCAACCCTAGAGGACCCTACGGAACACTGCCAGCTCCTATGGAAGGAACCCTACGGGCCCCTACAGAACACTACTGGCTCCTGCGGTACTCCAGAGGCCTCTAGGGAACCTACGAAGCTCTACGGAACCCTATGGATCCTTACGGCACAGTACGGGCCCCTTCAGACCTCTGCGGGCGCTTATGGAAACCTACAGGACCCTACGGAACTGTACGAGACTCTACAGGCCCCTAGGGAACACCACAGGCCCCTACGGAACCCTACACAACCCTCTGGAAACATATGGCACCCTACAAGCTCCTACCAACCCCTGCGGGCACTTACACAACCGTACAGGCCCCTACGGAAATCTATGGGACTCTACAGGCCCCTAGGGAACCCTTCAGATTTCAACGGAACCCTACGAGCCCCTCTGGAACCCTACAGAATACTCCAGGACCCGACAGCACTCTACAAGACCCTTAGCAACACAACGGAACCTCACTAAAACCCTATGGGCTCCTACAGAACACTGCAGGTGCCTACGGAACCCTACAGACCCGTACAGACCACCTACGGGCACTTACGGAACCCTGCAGGCCCCTATGGAACCCTACAGGTCCATACAGAACCCACAGGGCCCTACGGAACTTACCAGCCACTACGGAACTCTACGGGCCCCTACAGAACCCTGCAGAACCCTCCAGAACCTTACAGAATCCCACGGATTCCTACAGACTCCTGCGGGCACTTACTCAACCCTAGAGGACCCTACGGAACACTACTGGCTCCTGCGGTACTCCAGAGGCCTCTAGGGACCTACGAAGCTCTACGGAACCCTATGGATCCTTACGGCACAGTACGGGCCCCTTCAGACCTCTGCGGGCGCTTATGGAAACCTACAGGACCCTACGGAACTGTACGAGACTCTACAGGCCCCTAGGGAACACCACAGGCCCCTACGGAACCCTACACAACCCTCTGGAAACATATGGCACCCTACAAGCTCCTACCAACCCCTGCGGGCACTTACATAACCCTACAGGCCCCTACGGAAATCTATGGGACTCTACGGGCCCCTAGGGACCCTTCAGATTTCGATGGAACCCTACCAGCCCCTCTGGAACCCTACAGAATACTCCAGGGACCCGACAGCACTCTACAAGACCCTTAGCAACACAACGGAACCTCACTAAAAGCCTATGGGCTCCTACAGAACACTGCAGGTGCCTACGGAACCCTACTGACCCCTACGGAACCCTACAGACACCTGCGGGCACTTACGGAACCCTGCAGGCCCTACGGAAACCTACAGGTCCATACAGAACCCCACAGGGCCCTACGGAACTTTACCAGCCACTGCGGAACTCTACGGGTCCCTATGGAACCCTGCAGAACCCTCCAGAACCTTACAGAATCCCACGGATTCCTACAGACTCTTGCGGGCACTTACTCAACCCTAGAGGACCCTACGGAAACACTACTGGCTCCTGCGGTACTCCACAGGCCTCTAGGGAACCTACGAAGCTCTACGGAACCCTATGGATCCTTACGGCACAGTATGGGCCCCTTCAGACCTCTGCGGGCGCTTATGGAAACCTACAGGACCCTACGGAACTGTACGAGACTCTACAGGCCCCTAGGGAACACCACAGGCCCCTACGGAACCCTACACAAACCTCCGGAAACATATGGCACCCTACAAGCTCCTACCAACCCCTGCGGGCACTTACACAAACCTACAGGTCCCTACGGAAATCTACGGGACTCTACGGGCCCCTAGGGAACCCTTCAGATTTCGACGGAACCCTACCAGCCCCTCTGGAACCCTACAGAATACTCCAGGACCCGACAGCACTCTACAAGACCCTTAGCAACACAACGGAACCTCACTAAAACCCTATGGGCTCCTACAGAACACTGCAGGTGCCTACGGAACCCTACTGACCCCTACGGAATCCTACAGACACCTGCGGGCACTTACGGAACCCTGCAGGCCCCTACGGAACCCTACAGGTCCATACAGAACCCCACAGGGCCCTACGGAACTTTACCAGCCACTGCGGAACTCTACGGGCCCCTACGGAACCCTGCAGAACCCTCCAGAACCTTACAGAATCCCACGGATTCCTACAGACTCCTGCGGGCACTTACTCAACCCTAGAGGACCCTACGGAACACTGCCAGCTCCTATGGAAGGAACCCTACGGGCCCCTACAGAACACTACTGGCTCCTGCGGTACTCCAGAGGCCTCTAGGGAACCTACGAAGCTCTACGGAACCCTATGGATCCTTACGGCACAGTACGGGCCCCTTCAGACCTCTGCGGGCGCTTATGGAAACCTACAGGACCCTACGGAACTCTACGAGACTCTACAGGCCCCTAGGGAACACCACAGGCCCCTACGGAACCCTACACAACCCTCTGGAAACATATGGCACCCTACAAGCTCCTACCAACCCCTGCGGGCACTTACACAACCGTACAGGCCCCTACGGAAATCTATGGGACTCTACAGGCCCCTAGGGAACCCTTCAGATTTCAACGGAACCCTACGAGCCCCTCTGGAACCCTACAGAATACTCCAGGACCCGACAGCACTCTACAAGACCCTTAGCAACACAACGGAACCTCACTAAAACCCTATGGGCTCCTACAGAACACTGCAGGTGCCTACGGAACCCTACAGACCCGTACAGACACCTACGGGCACTTACGGAACCCTGCAGGCCCCTATGGAACCCTACAGGTCCATACAGAACCCCACAGGGCCCTACGGAACTTTACCAGCCACTACGGAACTCTACGGGCCCCTACAGAACCCTGCAGAACCCTCCAGAACCTTACAGAATCCCACGGATTCCTACAGACTCCTGCGGGCACTTACTCAACCCTAGAGGACCCTACGGAACACTACTGGCTCCTGCGGTACTCCAGAGGCCTCTAGGGAACCTACGAAGCTCTACGGAACCCTATGGATCCTTACGGAACAGTATGGGCCCCTTCAGACCTCTGCGGGCGCTTATGGAAACCTACAGGACCCTACGGAACTGTACGAGACTCTACAGGCCCCTAGGGAACACCACAGGCCCCTACGGAACCCTACACAACCCTCCGGAAACATATGGCACCCTACAAGCTCCTACCAACCCCTGCGGGCACTTACATAACCCTACAGGCCCCTACGGAAATCTACGGGACTCTACGGGCCCCTAGGGAACCCTTCAGATTTCGACGGAACCCTACCAGCCCCTCTGGAACCCTACAGAATACTCCAGGACCCGACAGCACTCTACAAGACCCTTAGCAACACAACGGAACCTCACTAAAACCCTATGGGCTCCTACAGAACACTGCAGGTGCCTAAGGAACCCTACTGACCTCTACGGAACCCTGCAGACACCTGCGGGCACTTACGGAACCCTGCAGGCCCCTACGGAACCCTACAGGTCCATACAGAACCCCACAGGGCCCTACGGAACTTTACCAGCCACTACGGAACTCTACGGGCCCCTACGGAACCCTGCAGAACCTTACAGAATCCCACGGATTCCTACAGACTCCTGCGGGCTCAACCCTAGAGGACCCTACGGAACACTGCCAGCTCCTATGGAAGGAACCCTACGGGCCCCTACAGAACACTACTGGCTCCTGCGGTACTCCAGAGGCCTCTAGGGAACCTACGAAGCTCTACGGAACCCTATGGATCCTTACGGCACAGTACGGGCCCCTTCAGACCTCTGCGGGCGCTTATGGAAACCTACAGGACCCTACGGAACTGTACGAGACTCTACAGGCCCCTAGGGAACACCACAGGCCCCTACGGAACCCTACACAACCCTCCGGAAACATATGGCACCCTACAAGCTCCTACCAACCCCTGCGGGCACTTACATAACCCTACAGGCCCCTACGGAAATCTATGGGACTCTACGGGCCCCTAGGGAACCCTTCAGATTTCGACGGAACCCTACCAGCCCCTCTGGAACCCTACAGAATACTCCAGGACCCGACAGCACTCTACAAGACCCTTAGCAACACAACGGAACCTCACTAAAAGCCTATGGGCTCCTACAGAACACTGCAGGTGCCTACGGAACCCTACTGACCCCTACGGAACCCTACAGACACCTGCGGGCACTTACGGAACCCTGCAGGCCCCTACGGAAACCTACAGGTCCATACAGAACCCCACAGGGCCCTACGGAACTTTACCAGCCACTGCGGAACTCTACGGGTCCCTATGGAACCCTGCAGAACCCTCCAGAACCTTACAGAATCCCACAGACTCCTACAGACTTTTGCGGGCACTTACACAAACCTACAGGTCCCTACGGAAATCTACGGGACTCTATGGGCCCCTAGGGAACCCTATAGATTTCGATGGAACCCTAGGAGGCCCTCTGGAACCCTACAGAATACTCCAGGACCCGACAGCACTCTACAAGACCCTTAGCAACACAACAGAACCTCACTAAAACCCTATGGGCTCCTACAGAACACTGCAGGCGCCTACGGAACCCTACAGACCCCTACAGAATACTACCACCACTACAGAAAAATATGGCCCCTACGGAACTCTACGGAACCTGGCAGAAACACTGTGGGCCCCTACAGGCCCTTGCGGGCACTTGCAGAACTCTGCAGGAACCCACGGAACTTTATGGAACCCTACCAGCCCCTACGGAAGCCTAAAGACCATTGCAGGCAGTTACGGAACGGTACAGGGCCATAGGGAACTTTACCAGCCACTACGGAACTCTACGGGCCCCTACGGAACCCTGCAGAACCTTACAGAATCCCACGGATTCCTACAGACTCCTGCGGGCACTTACTCAACCCTAGAGGACCCTACGGAACACTATTGGCTCCTGCGGTACTCCAGAGGCCTCTGGGGAACCTACGAAGCTCTACGGAACCCTATGGATCCTTACGGCACAGTACGGGCCCCTTCAGACCTCTGCGGGCGCTTATGGAAACCTACAGGACCCTACGGAACTGTACGAGACTCTACAGGCCCCTAGGGAACACCACAGGCCCCTACGGAACCCTACGGAACCCTACACAACCCTCTGGAAACATATGGCACCCTACAACCTCCTACCAACCCCTGCGGGCACTTACACAACCCTACAGGCCCCTACGGAAATCTATGGGACTCTACGGGCCCCTAGGGAACCCTTCAGATTTCGACGGAACCCTACCAGCCCCTCTGGAACCCTACAGAATACTCCAGGACCCGACAGCACTCTACAAGACCCTTAGCAACACAACGGAACATCACTAAAACCCTATGGGCTCCTACAGAACACTGCAGGTGCCTACGGAACCCTACGGAACCCTACAGACCCGTACAGACACCTACGGGCACTTACAGAACCCTGCAGGCCCCTATGGAACCCTACAGGTCCATACAGAACCCCACAGGGCCCTACGGAACTTTACCAGCCACTACGGAACTCTACGGGCCCCTACGGAACCCTGCAGAACCCTCCAGAACCTTACAGAATCCCACGGATTCCTACAGACTCCTGCGGGCACTTACTCAACCCTAGAGGACCCTACGGAACACTACTGGCTCCTGCGGTACTCCACAGGCCTCTAGGGAACCTACGAAGCTCTACGGAACCCTATGGATCCTTACGGCACAGTACGGGCCACTTCAGACCTCTGCGGGCGCTTATGGAAACCTACAGGACCCTACGGAACTGTACGAGACTCTACAGGCCCCTAGGGAACACCACAGGCCCCTACGGAACCCTACACAAACCTCCGGAAACATATGGCACCCTACAAGCTCCTACCAACCCCTGCGGGCACTTACACAAACCTACAGGCCCCTACGGAAATCTACGGGACTCTACGGGCCCCTAGGGAACCCTTCAGATTTCGACGGAACCCTACCAGCCCCTCTGGAACCCTACAGAATACTCCAGGACCCGACAGCACTCTACAAGACCCTTAGCAACACAACGGAACCTCACTAAAACCCTATGGGCTCCTACAGAACACTGCAGGTGCCTACGGAACCCTAGAGACCCCTACGGAATCCTACAGACACCTGCGGGCACTTACGGAACCCTGCAGGCCCCTACGGAACCCTACAGGTCCATACAGAACCCCACAGGGCCCTACGGAACTTTACCAGCCACTGCGGAACTCTACGGGTCCCTACGGAACCCTGCAGAACCCTCCAGAACCTTACAGAATCCCACAGACTCCTACAGACTTCTGCGGGCACTTACACAACCGTACAGGCCCCTACGCAACACTGCCAGCCCCTGTTGAAGGAACCCTACGGGCCCCTACAGAACACTACTGGCTCCTGCGGTACTCTACAGGCTTCTAGGGAACCTATGACTCTCTACAGAGCCCTGTGGATCCTTACGGAACAGGACGGGCCCCTTCAGACCTCTGCGGGCGCTTATGGAAACCTACAGGACCCTACGGAACTGTACGAGACTCTACAGGCCCCTAGGGAACACCACAGGCCCCTGCGGAACGCTACACAACCCTCCGGAAACATATGGCACCCTACAAGCTCCTACCAACCCCTGCGGGCACTTACACAACCCTACAGGCCCCTACGGAAATCTATGGGACTCTACGGGCCCCTAGGGAACCCTTCAGATTTCGACGGAACCCTACCAGCCCCTCTGGAACCCTACAGAATACTCCAGGACCCGACAGCACTCTACAAGACCCTTAGCAACACAACGGAACCTCACTAAAACCCTATGGGCTCCTACAGAACACTGTAGGTGCCTACGGAAACCTACAGACCCCTACAGAATATTACCAGCCACTAAGAACAATATGGCTCCTACGGAACCTGGCAGAAACACTGTGGGCCCCTACAGGCCCTTGCGGGCACTTGCAGAACTCTGCAGGAACCCACGGAACTTTATGGAACCCTGCCAGCCCCTACGGAAGCCTAAAGACCATTGCAGGCAGTTACGGAACGGTACAGGGCCCTAGGGAACTTTACCAGCCACTACGGAACTCTACGGGCCCCTACAGAACCCTGCAGAACCCTCCAGAACCTTACAGAATCCCACGGATTCCTACAGACTCTTGCGGGCACTTACTCAACCCTAGAGGACCCTACGGAACACTACTGGCTCCTGCGGTACTCCAGAGGCCTCTAGGGAACCTACGAAGCTCTACGGAACCCTATGGATCCTTACGGAACAGTACGGGCCCCTTCAGACCTCTGCGGGCGCTTATGGAAACCTACAGGACCCTACGGAACTGTACGAGACTCTACAGGCCCCTAGGGAACACCACAGGCCCCTACGGAACCCTACACAACCCTCCGGAAACATATGGCACCCTACAAGCTCCTACCAACCCCTGCGGGCACTTTCATAACCCTACAGGTCCCTACGGAAATCTATGGGACTCTACGGGCCCCTAGGGAACCCTTCAGATTTCGACGGAACCCTACGAGCCCCTCTGGAACCCTACAGAATACTCCAGGACCCGACAGGACTCTACAAGACCCTTAGCAACACAACGGAACCTCACTAAAACCCTATGGGCTCCTACAGAACACTGCAGGTGCCTACGGAACCCTACAGACCCGTACAGACACCTACGGGTACTTACAGAACACTGCAGGCCCCTACGGAACCCTACAGGTCCATACAGAACCCCACAGGGCCCTACGGAACTTTACCAGCCACTACGGAACTCTACGGGCCCCTACGGAACCCTGCAGAACCCTCCAGAACCTTACAGAATCCCACGGATTCCTACAGACTCCTGCGGGCACTTACTCAACCCTAGAGGACCCTACGGAACACTGCCAGCTCCTATGGAAGGAACCCTACGGGCCCCTACAGAACACTACTGGCTCCTGCGGTACTCCACAGGCCTCTAGGGAACCTACGAAGCTCTACGGATCCCTATGGATCCTTACGGCACAGTACGGGCCCCTTCAGACCTCTGCGGGCGCTTATGGAAACCTACAGGACCCTACGGAACTCTACGAGACTCTACAGGCCCCTAGGGAACACCACAGGCCCCTACGGAACCCTACACAACCCTCCGGAAACATATGGCACCCTACAAGCTCCTACCAACCCCTGCGGGCACTTACACAACCCTACAGGCCCCTACGGAAATCTATGGGACTCTACGGGCCCCTAGGGAACCCTACAGATTTCGACGGAACCCTACCAGCCCCTCTGGAACCCTACAGAATACTCCAGGACCCGACAGCACTCTACAAGACCCTTAGCAACACAACGGAACCTCACTAAAACCCTATGGGCTCCTACAGAACACTGTAGGTGCCTACGGAAACCTACAGACCCCTACAGAATATTACCAGCCACTAAGAACAATATGGCTCCTACGGAACCTGGCAGAAACACTGTGGGCCCCTACAGGCCCTTGCGGGCACTTGCAGAACTCTGCAGGAACCCACGGAACTTTATGGAACCCTGCCAGCCCCTACGGAAGCCTAAAGACCCTTGCAGGCAGTTACGGAACGGTACAGGGCCCTAGGGAACTTTACCAGCCACTACGGAACTCTACGGGCCCCTACGGAACCCTGCAGAACCCTCCAGAACCTTACAGAATCCCACGGATTCCTACAGACTCCTGCGGACACTTACTCAACCCTAGAGGACCCTACGGAACACTACTGGCTCCTGCGGTACTCCACAGGCCTCTAGGGAACCTACGAAGCTCTACGGAACCCTATGGATCCTTACGGCACAGTACGGGCCCCTTCAGACCTCTGCGGGCGCTTATGGAAACCTACAGGACCCTACGGAACTGTACGAGACTCTACAGGCCCCTAGGGAACACCACAGGCCCCTACGGAACCCTACACAACCCTCTGGAAACTTATGGCACCCTACAAGCTCCTACCAACCCCTGCGGGCACTTACACAACCCTACAGGCCCCTACGGAAATCTATGGGACTCTACGGGCCCCTAGGGAACCCTACAGATTTCGACGGAACCCTACCAGCCCCTCTGGAACCCTACAGAATACTCCAGGACCCGACAGCACTCTACAAGACCCTTAGCAACACAACGGAACCTCACTAAAACCCTATGGGCTCCTACAGAACACTGTAGGTGCCTACGGAAACCTACAGACCCCTACAGAACACTACCAGTCACTACAGAAAAATATGGCCCCTACGGAACTCTACGGAACCTGGCAGAAACACTGTGGGCCCCTACAGGCCCTTGCGGGCACTTGCAGAACTCTGCAGGAACCCACGGAACTTTATGGAACCCTACCAGCCCTTACGGAAGCCTAAAGACCATTGCAGGCAGTTACGGAACGGTACAGGGCCCTAGGGAACTTTACCAGCCACTACGGAACTCTACGGGCCCCTACGGAACCCTGCAGAACCCTCCAGAACCTTACAGAATCCCACGGATTCTTACAGACTCCTGCGGGCACTTACTCAACCCTAGAGGACCCTACGGAACACTGCCAGCTCCTATGGAAGGAACCCTACGGGCCCCTACAGAACACTACTGGCTCCTGCGGTACTCCACAGGCCTCTAGGGAACCTACGAAGCTCTACGGAACCCTATGGATCCTTACGGCACAGTACGGGCCCCTTCAGACCTCTGCGGGCGCTTATGGAAACCTACAGGACCCTACGGAACTGTACGAGACTCTACAGGCCCCTAGGGAACACCACAGGCCCCTGCGGAACCCTACAGAACCCTCCGGAAACATATGGCACCCTACAAGCTCCTACCAACCCCTGCGGGCACTTACACAACCCTACAGGCCCCTACGGAAATCTATGGGACTCTACGGGCCCCTAGGGAACCCTTCAGATTTCGACGGAACCCTACCAGCCCCTCTGGAACCCTACAGAATACTCCAGGACCCGACAGCACTCTACAAGACCCTTAGCAACACAACGGAACCTCACTAAAACCCTATGGGCTCCTACAGAACACTGTAGGTGCCTACGGAAACCTACAGACCCCTACAGAATATTACCAGCCACTAAGAACAATATGGCTCCTACGGAACCTGGCAGAAACACTGTGGGCCCCTACAGGCCCTTGCGGGCACTTGCAGAACTCTGCAGGAACCCACGGAACTTTATGGAACCCTGCCAGCCCCTACGGAAGCCTAAAGACCCTTGCAGGCAGTTACGGAACGGTACAGGGCCCTAGGGAACTTTACCAGCCACTACGGAACTCTACGGGCCCCTACGGAACCCTGCAGAACCCTCCAGAACCTTACAGAATCCCACGGATTCCTACAGACTCCTGCGGACACTTACTCAACCCTAGAGGACCCTACGGAACACTACTGGCTCCTGCGGTACTCCAGAGGCCTCTAGGGAACCTACGAAGCTCTACGGAACCCTATGGATCCTTACGGCACAGTACGGGCCCCTTCAGACCTCTGCGGGCGCTTATGGAAACCTACAGGACCCTACGGAACTGTACGAGACTCTACAGGCCCCTAGGGAACACCACAGGCCCCTACGGAACCCTACACAACCCTCCGGAAACATATGGCACCCTACAAGCTCCTACCAACCCCTGCGGGCACTTACACAACCCTACAGGTCCCTACGGAAATCTATGGGACTCTACGGGCCCCTAGGGAACCCTACAGATTTCGACGGAACCCTACGAGCCCCTCTGGAACCCTACAGAATACTCCAGGACCCGACAGCACTCTACAAGACCCTTAGCAACACAACGGAACCTCACTAAAACCCTATGGGCTCCTACAGAACACTGTAGGTGCCTACGGAAACCTACAGACCCCTACAGAACACTACCAGTCACTACAGAAAAATATGGCCCCTACGGAACTCTACGGAACCTGGCAGAAACACTGTGGGCCCCTACAGGCCCTTGCGGGCACTTGCAGAACTCTGCAGGAACCCACGGAACTTTATGGAACCCTACCAGCCCTTACGGAAGCCTAAAGACCATTGCAGGCAGTTACGGAACGGTACAGGGCCCTAGGGAACTTTACCAGCCACTACGGAACTCTACGGGCCCCTACGGAACCCTGCAGAACCCTCCAGAACCTTACAGAATCCCACGGATTCTTACAGACTCCTGCGGGCACTTACTCAACCCTAGAGGACCCTACGGAACACTGCCAGCTCCTATGGAAGGAACCCTACGGGCCCCTACAGAACACTACTGGCTCCTGCGGTACTCCACAGGCCTCTAGGGAACCTACGAAGCTCTACGGAACCCTATGGATCCTTACGGCACAGTACGGGCCCCTTCAGACCTCTGCGGGCGCTTATGGAAACCTACAGGACCCTACGGAACTGTACGAGACTCTACAGGCCCCTAGGGAACACCACAGGCCCCTACGGAACCCTACACAACCCTCCGGAAACATATGGCACCCTACAAGCTCCTACCAACCCCTGCGGGCACTTACACAACCCTACAGGCCCCTACGGAAATCTATGGGACTCTACGGGCCCCTAGGGAACCCTTCAGATTTCGACGGAACCCTACCAGCCCCTCTGGAACCCTACAGAATACTCCAGGACCCGACAGCACTCTACAAGACCCTTAGCAACACAACGGAACCTCACTAAAACCCTATGGGCTCCTACAGAACACTGTAGGTGCCTACGGAAACCTACAGACCCCTACAGAATATTACCAGCCACTAAGAACAATATGGCTCCTACGGAACCTGGCAGAAACACTGTGGGCCCCTACAGGCCCTTGCGGGCACTTGCAGAACTCTGCAGGAACCCACGGAACTTTATGGAACCCTGCCAGCCCCTACGGAAGCCTAAAGACCCTTGCAGGCAGTTACGGAACGGTACAGGGCCCTAGGGAACTTTACCAGCCACTACGGAACTCTACGGGCCCCTACGGAACCCTGCAGAACCCTCCAGAACCTTACAGAATCCCACGGATTCCTACAGACTCCTGCGGACACTTACTCAACCCTAGAGGACCCTACGGAACACTACTGGCTCCTGCGGTACTCCAGAGGCCTCTAGGGAACCTACGAAGCTCTACGGAACCCTATGGATCCTTACGGCACAGTACGGGCCCCTTCAGACCTCTGCGGGCGCTTATGGAAACCTACAGGACCCTACCGAAACTGTACGAGACTCTACAGGCCCCTAGGGAACACCACAGGCCCCTACGGAACCCTACACAACCCTCCGGAAACATATGGCACCCTACAAGCTCCTACCAACCCCTGCGGGCACTTACATAACCCTACAGGTCCCTACGGAAATCTACGGGACTCTACGGGCCCCTAGGGAACCCTTCAGATTTCGACGGAACCCTACCAGCCCCTCTGGAACCCTACAGAATACTCCAGGACCCGACAGCACTCTACAAGACCCTTAGCAACACAACGGAACCTCACTAAAACCCTATGGGCTCCTACAGAACACTGCAGGTGCCTACGGAACCCTACAGACCCGTACAGACACCTACG
>NW_027414315.1:0-187508 GCF_964106895.1 Numenius arquata | reverse complement strand
GGTGCTGGGAAAAAGTGAAAAAAGGTGGTTTTGAGGATCGAGTGGCCAGGAAACCCCGCAGCCCCAAAGTATGGATGGCAATGCAAGTAGTTCCCAGAGACCTTGAAAACAAGCAAGAGTTGTTCTGGCTGCCACCTTGGTTGTAGGAGCCAGGCCAGGACATTCGGCATATTGGAGTCCAGAGCTGGGAAAAAGTGAACATAAGGTTCTTTTGAGGATCGAGTGGCCAGGAAAGCCCGCAGCCCCAAAGTCTGGTTGGCAATGCAAGTAGTTCCCAGAGACCTTGAAAACAAGCAGGAGGTGTTCTGGTTGCCACCTGGGTTGTGGAGTCAGCTTCTATCTTTTGGAATTTTTGAGGCCGGTGCTGGGAAAAAAGTGAAAAAAAGGTCCTTTTGAGGATAGAGTGGCCAGGAAAGCCCGCAGCCCCAAAGTCTGGGTGGCAATGCAAGTAGTTCCCAGAGACCTTGAAAACAAGCAAGAGTTGTTTTGGCTACCACCTTGGTTGTAGGAGCCAGGCCAGGACGTTCGGCATATTGGAGTCCAGAGCTGGGAAAAAGTGAACATTATGTTCTTTTGAGGCTCGAGTGGCCAGGAAAGCCCGCAGCCCCAAAGTATGGATGGCAATGCAAGTAGATCCCAGAGGTGTTCCTAAAAAATCAAGAGATGTTCTGGCTGCCAACTTGTGTGTAGGACTCAGTTCCGGACGTTCGGCAAATGTGAGGCCTGTGCTGGGCAAAAGTGAACATAAGGTGCTTTTGAGGATAGAGTGGCCAGGAAAGCCCGTAGCCCCAAAGTCCGACTGGCAATGCAAGTAGTTCCCAGAGACCTTGAAGGAAAGCAAGAGTTGTTCCGGCTGCCACCTGTGTTGTAGGAGCCAGACCAGGAAGTTTGGAATTTTTGGAGGCTGGTGCTGGAAAAAAAAAGGGAAAAAATTGAAAAAAATGTGCTTTTGAGAATATAGTGGCCAGGAAACCCCACAGCCCCAAAGTATGGATGGCAATGCAAGTAGTTCCCAGAGACCTTGAAAACAAGCAAGACTTTGTCTGGCTGACGCCTTGGTTGTGGGAGCCAGGTCAGGACGTTTGAAATTTTTGAGGCCGATGCTGGGAAAAAAGTGAAAAAAAGGTGCTTTTGAGGAGAGAGTGGCCAGGAAAGCCCGCAGCCCCAAACTCTGAGTGGCAATGCAAGTAGTTTCCAGAGACGTTCAAAACAAGCAGGAGGTGTTCTGGCTGCCACTGGGTTGTGGAGTCAGCTCCTATCTTTGGGAATTTTTGAGGCCGGTGCTGGGAAAAAGTGAAAAAAAGATGCTTTTGAGAATAGAGTGGCCACGAAACCCCGCAGCCCCAAAGTATGGATGGCAATGCAAGTAGATCCCAGAGGCGTTCCTAAAAAATCAAGAGATGTTCTGGCTGCCCACTTGTGTGTAGGACTCAGTTCCGGACGTTCGGCAAATGTGAGGCCTGTGCTGGGCAAAAGTAAACATAAGGTGCTTTTGAGGATAGAGTGGCCAGGAAAGCCCGCAGCCCCAAAGTCCGACTGGCAATGCAAGTAGTTCCCAGAGACCTTGAAAGAAAGCAAGAGTTGTTCTGGCTGCCACCTGGGTTGTAGGAGCCAGACCAGAACGTTTGGAATTTTTGGAGGCTGGTGCTGGAAAAAAAAGGGAAAAAAGTGAAAAAAAGGTGCTTTTGAGAATATAGTGGCCAGGAAAGCCCACAGCCCCAAAGTCTGTATGGCAATGCAAGTAGTTCCCAGAGACCTTGAAAACAAGCAAGACTGTCTGGCTGACGCCTTGGTTGTGGGAGACAGGTCAGGACGTTTGAAATTTTTGAGGCCAATGCTGGGAAAAAAGTGAAAAAAAGGTGCTTTTGAGGATAGAGTGGCCAGGAAAGCCCGCAGCCCCAAACTCTGAGTGGCAATGCAAGTAGTTCCCAGAGACCTTGAAATCAAGCAGGAGGTGTTCTGGCTGCCACCTTGGTTGTAGGAGCCAGAGCAGGACGTTCTGCATATTGGAGTCCAGAGCTGCGAAAAAGTGAACATAAGGTTCTTTTGAGGATAGAGTGGCCAGGAAAGCCCGCAGCCCCAATCTCTGGGTGGCAATGCAAGTAGTTCCCAGAGATTTTTCAAAACAAGCAGGAGGTGTTCTGGTTGCCACCTGGGTTGTGAAGTCAGCTCCTATCTTTGGGAATTTTTGAGGCCGGTGCTGGGAAAAAGTGAAAAAAAGATGCTTTTGAGAATATAGTGGCCAGGAAACCCCACAGCCCCAAAGTCTGTATGGCAATGCAAGTAGTTCGCAGAGACCTTGAAAACAAGCAAGACTTTGTCTGGCTGACACCTTGGTTGTGGGAGCCAGGTCAGGACGTTTGAAATTTTTGAGGCCGATGCTGGGAAAAAAGTGAAAAAAGGTGCTTTTGAGGATAGATTGGCCAGGAAAGCCAGCAGCCCCAAAGTCTGGGTGGCAATGCAAGTAGTTCTTAGAGATGTTCAAAAGAAGCAGGAGGTGTTCTGGCTGCCACTGGGTTGTTGAGTCAGCTCCTATCTTTGGGAATTTTTGAGGCCGGTGCTGGGAAAAAGTGAAAAAAAGATGCTTTTGAGAATAGAGTGGCCAGGAAACCCCGCAGCCCCAAAGTATGGATGGCAATGCAAGTAGATCCAAGAGGCGTTCCTAAAAAAATCAAGAGATGTTCTGGCTGCCAACTTGTGTGTAGGACTCAGTTCCGTACGTTCGGCAAATGTAAGGCCTGTGCTGGGAAAAAGTGAAAAAAGGGTGCTTTTGAGGATAGAGTGGCCAGGAAAGCCCGCAGCCCCAATCTCTGGGTGGCAATGCAAGTAGTTCCCAGAGATTTTTCAAAACAAGCAGGAGGTGTTCTGGTTGCCACCTGGGTTGTGAAGTCAGCTCCTATCTTTGGGAATTTTTGAGGCCGGTGCTGGGAAAAAGTGAAAAAAAGGTGCTTTTGAGGATAGAGTGGCCAGGAAAGCCCGCAGCCCCAAAGTATGGATGGCAATGCAAGTAGTTCCCAGAGACCTTGAAAACAAGCAAGAGTTGTTCTGGCTGCCACCTTGGTTGTAGGAGCCAGGCCAGGACATTCGGCATATTGGAGTCCAGAGCTGGGAAAAAGTGAACATAAGGTTCTTTTGAGGATCGAGTGGCCAGGAAAGCCCGCAGCCCCAAAGTCTGGTTGGCAATGCAAGTAGTTCCCAGAGACCTTGAAAACAAGCAGGAGGTGTTCTGGTTGCCACCTGGGTTGTGGAGTCAGCTTCTATCTTTTGGAATTTTTGAGGCCGGTGCTGGGAAAAAAGTGAAAAAAAGGTCCTTTTGAGGATAGAGTGGCCAGGAAAGCCCGCAGCCCCAAAGTCTGGGTGGCAATGCAAGTAGTTCCCAGAGACCTTGAAAACAAGCAAGAGTTGTTTTGGCTACCACCTTGGTTGTAGGAGCCAGGCCAGGACGTTCGGCATATTGGAGTCCAGAGCTGGGAAAAAGTGAACATTATGTTCTTTTGAGGCTCGAGTGGCCAGGAAAGCCCGCAGCCCCAAAGTATGGATGGCAATGCAAGTAGATCCCAGAGGTGTTCCTAAAAAATCAAGAGATGTTCTGGCTGCCAACTTGTGTGTAGGACTCAGTTCCGTACGTTCGGCAAATGTGAGGCCTGTGCTGGGCAAAAGTGAACATAAGGTGCTTTTGAGGATAGAGTGGCCAGGAAAGCCCGTAGCCCCAAAGTCCGACTGGCAATGCAAGTAGTTCCCAGAGACCTTGAAGGAAAGCAAGAGTTGTTCCGGCTGCCACCTGTGTTGTAGGAGCCAGACCAGGAAGTTTGGAATTTTTGGAGGCTGGTGCTGGAAAAAAAAGGGAAAAAATTGAAAAAAATGTGCTTTTGAGAATATAGTGGCCAGGAAACCCCACAGCCCCAAAGTATGGATGGCAATGCAAGTAGTTCCCAGAGACCTTGAAAACAAGCAAGACTTTGTCTGGCTGACGCCTTGGTTGTGGGAGCCAGGTCAGGACGTTTGAAATTTTTGAGGCCGATGCTGGGAAAAAAGTGAAAAAAAGGTGCTTTTGAGGAGAGAGTGGCCAGGAAAGCCCGCAGCCCCAAACTCTGAGTGGCAATGCAAGTAGTTTCCAGAGACGTTCAAAACAAGCAGGAGGTGTTCTGGCTGCCACTGGGTTGTGGAGTCAGCTCCTATCTTTGGGAATTTTTGAGGCCGGTGCTGGGAAAAAGTGAAAAAAAGATGCTTTTGAGAATAGAGTGGCCACGAAACCCCGCAGCCCCAAAGTATGGATGGCAATGCAAGTAGATCCCAGAGGCGTTCCTAAAAAATCAAGAGATGTTCTGGCTGCCCACTTGTGTGTAGGACTCAGTTCCGGACGTTCGGCAAATGTGAGGCCTGTGCTGGGCAAAAGTAAACATAAGGTGCTTTTGAGGATAGAGTGGCCAGGAAAGCCCGCAGCCCCAAAGTCCGACTGGCAATGCAAGTAGTTCCCAGAGACCTTGAAAGAAAGCAAGAGTTGTTCTGGCTGCCACCTGGGTTGTAGGAGCCAGACCAGAACGTTTGGAATTTTTGGAGGCTGGTGCTGGAAAAAAAAGGGAAAAAAGTGAAAAAAAGGTGCTTTTGAGAATATAGTGGCCAGGAAAGCCCACAGCCCCAAAGTCTGTATGGCAATGCAAGTAGTTCCCAGAGACCTTGAAAACAAGCAAGACTGTCTGGCTGACGCCTTGGTTGTGGGAGACAGGTCAGGACGTTTGAAATTTTTGAGGCCAATGCTGGGAAAAAAGTGAAAAAAAGGTGCTTTTGAGGATAGAGTGGCCAGGAAAGCCCGCAGCCCCAAACTCTGAGTGGCAATGCAAGTAGTTCCCAGAGACCTTGAAATCAAGCAGGAGGTGTTCTGGCTGCCACCTTGGTTGTAGGAGCCAGAGCAGGACGTTCTGCATATTGGAGTCCAGAGCTGCGAAAAAGTGAACATAAGGTTCTTTTGAGGATAGAGTGGCCAGGAAAGCCCGCAGCCCCAATCTCTGGGTGGCAATGCAAGTAGTTCCCAGAGATTTTTCAAAACAAGCAGGAGGTGTTCTGGTTGCCACCTGGGTTGTGAAGTCAGCTCCTATCTTTGGGAATTTTTGAGGCCGGTGCTGGGAAAAAGTGAAAAAAAGATGCTTTTGAGAATATAGTGGCCAGGAAACCCCACAGCCCCAAAGTCTGTATGGCAATGCAAGTAGTTCCCAGAGACCTTGAAAACAAGCAAGACTTTGTCTGGCTGACACCTTGGTTGTGGGAGCCAGGTCAGGACGTTTGAAATTTTTGAGGCCGATGCTGGGAAAAAAGTGAAAAAAGGTGCTTTTGAGGATAGATTGGCCAGGAAAGCCAGCAGCCCCAAAGTCTGGGTGGCAATGCAAGTAGTTCTTAGAGATGTTCAAAAGAAGCAGGAGGTGTTCTGGCTGCCACTGGGTTGTTGAGTCAGCTCCTATCTTTGGGAATTTTTGAGGCCGGTGCTGGGAAAAAGTGAAAAAAAGATGCTTTTGAGAATAGAGTGGCCAGGAAACCCCGCAGCCCCAAAGTATGGATGGCAATGCAAGTAGATCCCAGAGGCGTTCCTAAAAAAATCAAGAGATGTTCTGGCTGCCAACTTGTGTGTAGGACTCAGTTCCGTACGTTCGGCAAATGTAAGGCCTGTGCTGGGAAAAAGTGAAAAAAGGGTGCTTTTGAGGATAGAGTGGCCAGGAAAGCCCGCAGCCCCAATCTCTGGGTGGCAATGCAAGTAGTTCCCAGAGATTTTTCAAAACAAGCAGGAGGTGTTCTGGTTGCCACCTGGGTTGTGAAGTCAGCTCCTATCTTTGGGAATTTTTGAGGCCGGTGCTGGGAAAAAGTGAAAAAAAGGTGCTTTTGAGGATAGAGTGGCCAGGAAAGCCCGCAGCCCCAAACTCTGGTTGGCAATGCAAGTAGTTCCCAGAGACGTTCAAAACAAGCAGGAGGTGTTCTGGCTGCCACCTGGGTTGTGGAGTCAGCTCCTATCTTTTGGAATTTTTGAGGCCGGTGCTGGAAAAAAGTGAAAAAAAGGTGCTTTTGAGGATAGAGTGGCCAGGAAAGCCCGTAGCCCCAAAGTCCGACTGGCAATGCAAGTAGTTCCCAGAGACCTTGAAAGAAAGCAAGAGTTGTTCTGGCTGCCACCTTCGTTGTACGAGCCAGACCAGGACGTTTGGAATTTTTGGAGGCTGGTGCTGGAAAAAAAAGGGAAAAAATTGAAAAAAAGGTGCTTTTGAGAATATAGTGGCCAGGAAACCCCACAGCCCCAAAGTCTGTATGGCAATGCAAGTAGTTCCCAGAGACCTTGAAAACAAGCAAGACTGTCTGGCTGACGCCTTGGTTGTGGGAGACAGGTCAGGACGTTTGAAATTTTTGAGGCCGATGCTGGGAAAAAAGTGAAAAAAAGGTGCTTTTGAGGAGAGAGTGGCCAGGAAAGCCCGCAGCCCCAAACTCTGGTTGGCAATGCAAGTAGTTCCCAGAGACGTTCAAAACAAGCAGGAGGTGTTCTGGCTGCCACCTGGGTTGTGGAGTCAGCTCCTATCTTTTGGAATTTTTGAGGCCGGTGCTGGGTTAAAGTGAAAAAAAGATGCTTTTGAGAATAGAGTGGCCAGGAAACCCCGCAGCCCCAAAGTATGGATGGCAATGCAAGTAGATCCCAGAGGCGTTCCTAAAAAATCAAGAGATGTTCTGGCTGCCAACTTGTGTGTAGGACTCAGTTCCGGACGTTCGGCAAATGTGAGGCCTGTGCTGGGCAAAAGTAAACATAAGGTGCTTTTGAGGATAGAGTGGCCAGGAAAGCCCGTAGCCCCAAAGTATGGATGGCAATGCAAGTAGTTCCCAGAGACCTTGAAAGAAAGCAAGAGTTGTTCTGGCTGCCACCTTGGTTGTAGGAGCCAGGCCAGGACGTTCTGCATATTGGAGTCCAGAGCTGGGAAAAAGTGAACATAAGGTTCTTTTGAGGATCGAGTGGCCAGGAAAGCCCGCAGCCCCAAAGTCTGGGTGGCAATGCAAGTAGTTCCCAGAGACCTCGAAAACAAGCAAGACGGTCTGGCTGCCAACTTGGTTGTGGGAGCCAGGCCAAGACGTTTGGAATTTTTGGAGGTCGGTGCTGGGAAAAAAGTGAAAAAAAGGTGGTTTTGAGGATAGAGTGGCCAGGAAAGCCCGCAGCCCCAAAGTCTGGGTGGCAATGCAAGTAGTTCCCAGAGACGTTGAAAACAAGCAAGAGTTGTTCTGGCTGCCACCATGGTTGTAGGAGCCAGAGCAGGACGTGTGGAATTTTTGGAGGCCGGTGCTGGGAAAAAGTGAAAAAAGGTGTTTTAGAGGATCGAGTGGCCAGGAAAGCCCACAGCCCCAAAGTCTGGGTGGCAATGCAAGTAGTTCCCAGAGACCTTGAAAACAAGCAAGAGTTGGTCTGGCTGCCACCTTGGTTGTAGGAGCCAGAGCAGGACGTGTGGAATTTTTGGAGGCCGGTGCTGGGAAAAAGTGAAAAAAGGTGGTTTTGAGGATCGAGTGGCCAGGAAAGCCCGCAGCCCCAAAGTCTGGGTGGCAATGCAAGTAGTTCCCAGAGACCTTGAAAACAAGCAGGAGGTGTTCTGGTTGCCACCTGGGTTGTAGGAGCCAGGCCAGGACGTTCGGCATATTGGAGTCCAGAGCTGGGAAAAAGTGAACATTATGTTCTTTTGAGGCTCGAGTGGCCAGGAAAGCCCGCAGCCCCAAAGTATGGATGGCAATGCAAGTAGATCCCAGAGGTGTTCCTAAAAAATCAAGAGATGTTCTGGCTGCCAACTTGTGTGTAGGACTCAGTTCCGTACGTTCGGCAAATGTGAGGCCTGTGCTGGGCAAAAGTGAACATAAGGTGCTTTTGAGGATAGAGTGGCCAGGAAAGCCCGTAGCCCCAAAGTCCGACTGGCAATGCAAGTAGTTCCCAGAGACCTTGAAGGAAAGCAAGAGTTGTTCCGGCTGCCACCTGTGTTGTAGGAGCCAGACCAGGAAGTTTGGAATTTTTGGAGGCTGGTGCTGGAAAAAAAAGGGAAAAAATTGAAAAAAATGTGCTTTTGAGAATATAGTGGCCAGGAAACCCCACAGCCCCAAAGTATGGATGGCAATGCAAGTAGTTCCCAGAGACCTTGAAAACAAGCAAGACTTTGTCTGGCTGACGCCTTGGTTGTGGGAGCCAGGTCAGGACGTTTGAAATTTTTGAGGCCGATGCTGGGAAAAAAGTGAAAAAAGGTGCTTTTGAGGATAGATTGGCCAGGAAAGCCAGCAGCCCCAAAGTCTGGGTGGCAATGCAAGTAGTTCTTAGAGATGTTCAAAAGAAGCAGGAGGTGTTCTGGCTGCCACTGGGTTGTTGAGTCAGCTCCTATCTTTGGGAATTTTTGAGGCCGGTGCTGGGAAAAAGTGAAAAAAAGATGCTTTTGAGAATAGAGTGGCCAGGAAAGCCCGCAGCCCCAAAGTATGGATGGCAATGCAAGTAGATCCAAGAGGCGTTCCTAAAAAAATCAAGAGATGTTCTGGCTGCCAACTTGTGTGTAGGACTCAGTTCCGGACGTTCGGCAAATGTAAGGCCTGTGCTGGGAAAAAGTGAAAAAAGGGTGCTTTTGAGGATAGAGTGGCCAGGAAAGCCCGCAGCCCCAATCTCTGGGTGGCAATGCAAGTAGTTCCCAGAGATTTTTCAAAACAAGCAGGAGGTGTTCTGGTTGCCACCTGGGTTGTGAAGTCAGCTCCTATCTTTGGGAATTTTTGAGGCCGGTGCTGGGAAAAAGTGAAAAAAAGGTGCTTTTGAGGATAGAGTGGCCAGGAAAGCCCGCAGCCCCAAACTCTGGTTGGCAATGCAAGTAGTTTCCAGAGACGTTCAAAACAAGCAGGAGGTGTTCTGGCTGCCACCTGGGTTGTGGAGTCAGCTCCTATCTTTTGGAATTTTTGAGGCCGGTGCTGGAAAAAAGTGAAAAAAAGGTGCTTTTGAGGATAGAGTGGCCAGGAAAGCCCGCAGCCCCAAAGTCTGTATGGCAATGCAAGTAGTTCCCAGAGACCTTGAAAACAAGCAAGACTTTGTCTGGCTGACGCCTTGGTTGTGGGAGCCAGGTCAAGACGTTTTAAATTTTTGAGGCCGATGTTGGGAAAAAAGTGAAAAAAAGGTGCTTTTGAGGATAGAGTGGCCAGGAAACCCCGCAGCCCCAAAGTATGGATGGCAATGCAAGTAGTTCCCAGAGACCTTGAAAACAAGCAAGACTTTGTCTGGCTGACGCCTTGGTTGTGGGAGACAGGTCAGGACGTTTGAAATTTTTGAGGCCGATGCTGGGAAAAAAGTAAAAAAAGGTGGTTTTGAAGATAGAGTGGCCAGGAAAGCCCGCAGCCCCACACTCTGGTTGGCAATGCAAGTAGTTCCCAGAGACGTTCAAAACAAGCAGGAGGTGTTCTGGCTGCCACCTGGGTTGTGGAGTCAGCTCCTATCTTTTGGAATTTTTGAGGCCGGTGCTGGGTTAAAGTGAAAAAAAGATGCTTTTGAGAATAGAGTGGCCAGGAAACCCCGCAGCCCCAAAGTATGGATGGCAATGCAAGTAGATCCCAGAGGCGTTCCTAAAAAATCAAGAGATGTTCTGGCTGCCAACTTGTGTGCAGGACTCTGTTCCGGACGTTCGGCAAATGTGAGGCCTGTGCTGGGCAAAAGTAAACATCAGGTGCTTTTGAGGATAGAGTGGCCAGGAAAGCCCGTAGCCCCAAAGTATGGATGGCAATGCAAGTAGTTCCCAGAGACCTTGAAAGAAAGCAAGAGTTGTTCTGGCTGCCACCTTGGTTGTAGGAGCCAGGCCAGGACGTTCTGCATATTGGAGTCCAGAGCTGGGAAAAAGTGAACATAAGGTTCTTTTGAGGATCGAGTGGCCAGGAAAGCCCGCAGCCCCAAAGTCTGTATGGCAATGCAAGTAGTTCCCAGAGACCTCGAAAACAAGCAAGACGGTCTGGCTGCCAACTTGGTTGTGGGAGCCAGGCCAAGACGTTTGGAATTTTTGGAGGTCGGTGCTGGGAAAAAAGTGAAAAAAAGGTGGTTTTGAGGATAGAGTGGCCAGGAAAGCCCGCAGCCCCAAAGTCTGGGTGGCAATGCAAGTAGTTCCCAGAGACGTTGAAAACAAGCAAGAGTTGTTCTGGCTGCCACCATGGTTGTAGGAGCCAGAGCAGGACGTGTGGAATTTTTGGAGGCCGGTGCTGGGAAAAAGTGAAAAAAGGTGTTTTAGAGGATCGAGTGGCCAGGAAAGCCCGCAGCCCCAAAGTCTGGGTGGCAATGCAAGTAGTTCCCAGAGACCTTGAAAACAAGCAAGAGTTGGTCTGGCTGCCACCTTGGTTGTAGGAGCCAGAGCAGGACGTGTGGAATTTTTGGAGGCCGGTGCTGGGAAAAAGTGAAAAAAGGTGGTTTTGAGGATCGAGTGGCCAGGAAACCCCGCAGCCCCAAAGTATGGATGGCAATGCAAGTAGTTCCCAGAGACCTTGAAAACAAGCAAGAGTTGTTCTGGCTGCCACCTTGGTTGTAGGAGCCAGGCCAGGACGTTCGGCATATTGGAGTCCAGAGCTGGGAAAAAGTGAACATAAGGTTCTTTTGAGGATCGAGTGGCCAGGAAAGCCCGCAGCCCCAAAGTCTGGGTGGCAATGCAAGTAGTTCCCAGAGACCTTGAAAACAAGCAGGAGGTGTTCTGGTTGCCACCTGGGTTGTGGAGTCAGCTTCTATCTTTTGGAATTTTTGAGGCCGGTGCTGGGAAAAAAGTGAAAAAAAGGTCCTTTTGAGGATAGAGTGGCCAGGAAAGCCCGCAGCCCCAAAGTCTGGGTGGCAATGCAAGTAGTTCCCAGAGACCTTGAAAACAAGCAAGAGTTGTTTTGGCTACCACCTTGGTTGTAGGAGCCAGGCCAGGACGTTCGGCATATTGGAGTCCAGAGCTGGGAAAAAGTGAACATTATGTTCTTTTGAGGCTCGAGTGGCCAGGAAAGCCCGCAGCCCCAAAGTATGGATGGCAATGCAAGTAGATCCCAGAGGTGTTCCTAAAAAATCAAGAGATGTTCTGGCTGCCAACTTGTGTGTAGGACTCAGTTCCGGACGTTCGGCAAATGTGAGGCCTGTGCTGGGCAAAAGTGAACATAAGGTGCTTTTGAGGATAGAGTGGCCAGGAAAGCCCGTAGCCCCAAAGTCCGACTGGCAATGCAAGTAGTTCCCAGAGACCTTGAAGGAAAGCAAGAGTTGTTCCGGCTGCCACCTGTGTTGTAGGAGCCAGACCAGGAAGTTTGGAATTTTTGGAGGCTGGTGCTGGAAAAAAAAGGGAAAAAATTGAAAAAAATGTGCTTTTGAGAATATAGTGGCCAGGAAACCCCACAGCCCCAAAGTATGGATGGCAATGCAAGTAGTTCCCAGAGACCTTGAAAACAAGCAAGACTTTGTCTGGCTGACGCCGTGGTTGTGGGAGCCAGGTCAAGACGTTTGAAATTTTTGAGGCCGATGCTGGGAAAGAAGTGAAAAAAAGGTGCTTTTGAGGATAGAGTGGCCAGGAAACCCCGCAGCCCCAAAGTATGGATGGCAATGCAAGTAGTTCCCAGAGACGTTCAAAACAAGCAGGAGGTGTTCTGGCTGCCACCTGGGTTGTGGAGTCAGCTCCTATCTTTGGGAATTTTTGAGGACGGTGCTGGGAAAAAGTGAAAAAAAGATGCTTTTGAGAATAGAGTGGCCAGGAAACCCCGCAGCCCCAAAGTATGGATGGCAATGCAAGTAGATCCCAGAGGCGTTCCTAAAAAATCAAGAGATGTTCTGGCTGCCCACTTGTGTGTAGGACTCAGTTCCGGACGTTCGGCAAATGTGAGGCCTGTGCTGGGCAAAAGTAAACATAAGGTGCTTTTGAGGATAGAGTGGCCAGGAAAGCCCGCAGCCCCAAAGTCCGACTGGCAATGCAAGTAGTTCCCAGAGACCTTGAAAGAAAGCAAGAGTTGTTCTGGCTGCCACCTGGGTTGTAGGAGCCAGACCAGAACGTTTGGAATTTTTGGAGGCTGGTGCTGGAAAAAAAAGGGAAAAAAGTGAAAAAAAGGTGCTTTTGAGAATATAGTGGCCAGGAAAGCCCACAGCCCCAAAGTCTGTATGGCAATGCAAGTAGTTCCCAGAGACCTTGAAAACAAGCAAGACTTTGTCTGGCTGACGCCTTGGTTGTGGGAGACAGGTCAGGACGTTTGAAATTTTTGAGGCCAATGCTGGGAAAAAAGTGAAAAAAAGGTGCTTTTGAGGATAGAGTGGCCAGGAAAGCCCGCAGCCCCAAACTCTGAGTGGCAATGCAAGTAGTTCCCAGAGACCTTGAAATCAAGCAGGAGGTGTTCTGGCTGCCACCTTGGTTGTAGGAGCCAGAGCAGGACGTTCTGCATATTGGAGTCCAGAGCTGCGAAAAAGTGAACATAAGGTTCTTTTGAGGATAGAGTGGCCAGGAAAGCCCGCAGCCCCAATCTCTGGGTGGCAATGCAAGTAGTTCCCAGAGATTTTTCAAAACAAGCAGGAGGTGTTCTGGTTGCCACCTGGGTTGTGAAGTCAGCTCCTATCTTTGGGAATTTTTGAGGCCGGTGCTGGGAAAAAGTGAAAAAAAGATGCTTTTGAGGATAGAGTGGCCAGGAAAGCCCGCAGCCCCAAACTCTGGTTGGCAATGCAAGTAGTTCCCAGAGACGTTCAAAACAAGCAGGAGGTGTTCTGGTTGCCACCTGGGTTGTGAAGTCAGCTCCTATCTTTTGGAATTTTTGAGGCCGGTGCTGGGGAAAAGTGAAAAAAAGATGCTTTTGAGAATATAGTGGCCAGGAAACCCCAAAGCCCCAAAGTCTGTATGGCAATGCAAGTAGTTCGCAGAGACCTTGAAAACAAGCAAGACTTTGTCTGGCTGACGCCTTGGTTGTGGGAGCCAGGTCAGGACGTTTGGAATTTTTGATGCCGATGCTGGGAAAAAAGTGAAAAAAGGTGCTTTTGAGGATAGATTGGCCAGGAAACCCCGCAGCCCCAAAGTATGGATGGCAATGCAAGTAGTTCCCAGAGACCTTGAAAACAAGCAAGACTTTGTCTGGCTGACGCCTTGGTTGTGGGAGACAGGTCAGGACGTTTGAAGTTTTTGAGGCCGATGCTGGGAAAAAAGTGAAAAAAAGGTGCTTTTGAGGATAGAGTGGCCAGGAAAGCCCGCAGCCCCAAACTCTGGTTGGCAATGCAAGTAGTTCCCAGAGACGTTCAAAACAAGCAGGAGGTGTTCTGGCTGCCACCTGGGTTGTGGAGTCAGCTCCTATCTTTTGGAATTTTTGAGGCCGGTGCTGGAAAAAAGTGAAAAAAAGGTGCTTTTGAGGATAGAGTGGCCAGGAAAGCCCGTAGCCCCAAAGTCCGACTGGCAATGCAAGTAGTTCCCAGAGACCTTGAAAGAAAGCAAGAGTTGTTCTGGCTGCCACCTTCGTTGTACGAGCCAGACCAGGACGTTTGGAATTTTTGGAGGCTGGTGCTGGAAAAAAAAGGGAAAAAATTGAAAAAAAGGTGCTTTTGAGAATATAGTGGCCAGGAAACCCCACAGCCCCAAAGTCTGTATGGCAATGCAAGTAGTTCCCAGAGACCTTGAAAACAAGCAAGACTTTGTCTGGCTGACGCCTTGGTTGTGGGAGACAGGTCAGGACGTTTGAAATTTTTGAGGCCGATGCTGGGAAAAAAGTGAAAAAAAGGTGCTTTTGAGGAGAGAGTGGCCAGGAAAGCCCGCAGCCCCAAACTCTGGTTGGCAATGCAAGTAGTTCCCAGAGACGTTCAAAACAAGCAGGAGGTGTTCTGGCTGCCACCTGGGTTGTGGAGTCAGCTCCTATCTTTTGGAATTTTTGAGGCCGGTGCTGGGTTAAAGTGAAAAAAAGATGCTTTTGAGAATAGAGTGGCCAGGAAACCCCGCAGCCCCAAAGTATGGATGGCAATGCAAGTAGACCCCAGAGGCGTTCCTAAAAAATCAAGAGATGTTCTGGCTGCCAACTTGTGTGTAGGACTCTGTTCCGGACGTTCGGCAAATGTGAGGCCTGTGCTGGGCAAAAGTGAACATAAGGTGCTTTTGAGGATAGAGTGGCCAGGAAAGCCCGTAGCCCCAAAGTATGGATGGCAATGCAAGTAGTTCCCAGAGACCTTGAAAGAAAGCAAGAGTTGTTCTGGCTGCCACCTTGGTTGTAGGAGCCAGGCCAGGACGTTCTGCATATTGGAGTCCAGAGCTGGGAAAAAGTGAACATAAGGTTCTTTTGAGGATCGAGTGGCCAGGAAAGCCCGCAGCCCCAAAGTCTGGGTGGCAATGCAAGTAGTTCCCAGAGACCTCGAAAACAAGCAAGACGGTCTGGCTGCCAACTTGGTTGTGGGAGCCAGGCCAAGACGTTTGGAATTTTTGGAGGTCGGTGCTGGGAAAAAAGTGAAAAAAAGGTGGTTTTGAGGATAGAGTGGCCAGGAAAGCCCGCAGCCCCAAACTCTGGGTGGCAATGCAAGTAGTTCCCAGAGACCTTGAAAACAAGCAAGAGTTGTTCTGGCTGCCACCATGGTTGTAGGAGCCAGAGCAGGATGTGTGGAATTTTTGGAGGCCGGTGCTGGGAAAAAGTGAAAAAAGGTGTTTTAGAGGATCGAGTGGCCAGGAAAGCCCGCAGCCCCAAAGTCTGGGTGGCAATGCAAGTAGTTCCCAGAGACCTTGAAAACAAGCAAGAATTGGTCTGGCTGCCACCTTGGTTGTAGGAGCCAGAGCAGGACGTGTGGAATTTTTGGAGGCCGGTGCTGGGAAAAAGTGAAAAAAGGTGGTTTTGAGGATCGAGTGGCCAGGAAACCCCGCAGCCCCAAAGTATGGATGGCAATGCAAGTAGTTCCCAGAGACCTTGAAAACAAGCAAGAGTTGTTCTGGCTGCCACCTTGGTTGTAGGAGCCAGGCCAGGACGTTCGGCATATTGGAGTCCAGAGCTGGGAAAAAGTGAACATAAGGTTCTTTTGAGGATCGAGTGGCCAGGAAAGCCCGCAGCCCCAAAGTCTGGGTGGCAATGCAAGTAGTTCCCAGAGACCTTGAAAACAAGCAGGAGGTGTTCTGGTTGCCACCTGGGTTGTAGGAGCCAGGCCAGGACGTTCGGCATATTGGAGTCCAGAGCTGGGAAAAAGTGAACATTATGTTCTTTTGAGGCTCGAGTGGCCAGGAAAGCCCGCAGCCCCAAAGTATGGATGGCAATGCAAGTAGATCCCAGAGGTGTTCCTAAAAAATCAAGAGATGTTCTGGCTGCCAACTTGTGTGTAGGACTCAGTTCCGTACGTTCGGCAAATGTGAGGCCTGTGCTGGGCAAAAGTGAACATAAGGTGCTTTTGAGGATAGAGTGGCCAGGAAAGCCCGTAGCCCCAAAGTCCGACTGGCAATGCAAGTAGTTCCCAGAGACCTTGAAGGAAAGCAAGAGTTGTTCCGGCTGCCACCTGTGTTGTAGGAGCCAGACCAGGAAGTTTGGAATTTTTGGAGGCTGGTGCTGGAAAAAAAAGGGAAAAAATTGAAAAAAATGTGCTTTTGAGAATATAGTGGCCAGGAAACCCCACAGCCCCAAAGTATGGATGGCAATGCAAGTAGTTCCCAGAGACCTTGAAAACAAGCAAGACTTTGTCTGGCTGACGCCTTGGTTGTGGGAGCCAGGTCAGGACGTTTGAAATTTTTGAGGCCGATGCTGGGAAAAAAGTGAAAAAAAGGTGCTTTTGAGGAGAGAGTGGCCAGGAAAGCCCGCAGCCCGAAACTCTGAGTGGCAATGCAAGTAGTTTCCAGAGACGTTCAAAACAAGCAGGAGGTGTTCTGGCTGCCACCTGGGTTGTGGAGTCAGCTCCTATCTTTGGCAATTTTTGAGGCCGGTGCTGGGAAAAAGTGAAAAAAAGATGCTTTTGAGGATAGAGTGGCCACGAAACCCCGCAGCCCCAAAGTATGGATGGCAATGCAAGTAGTTCTTAGAGATGTACAAAACAAGCAGGAGGTGTTCTGGCTGCCACCTGGGTTGTGGAGTCAGCTTCTATCTTTTGGAATTTTTGAGGCCGGTGCTGGGAAAAAGTGAAAAAAAGGTGCTTTTGAGGATAGAGTGGCCAGGAAAGCCCGCAGCCCCAAACTCTGAGTGGCAATGCAAGTACTTCCCAGAGACGTTCAAAACAAGCAGGAGGTGTTCTGGCTGCCACCTTGGTTGTAGGAGCCAGAGCAGGACGTTCTGCATATTGGAGTCCAGAGCTGGGAAAAAGTGAACATAAGGTTCTTTTGAGGATCGAGTGGCCAGGAAAGCCCGCAGCCCCAAAGTATGGATGGCAATGCAAGTAGATCCCAGAGGCGTTCCTAAAAAATCAAGAGATGTTCTGGCTGCCAACTTGTGTGTAGGACTCAGTTCCGGACGTTCGGCAAATGTGAGGCCTGTGCTGGGCAAAAATGAACATAAGGTGCTTTTGAGGATCGAGTGGCCAGGAAAACCCGCAGCCCCAAAGTCTGGGTGGCAATGCAAGTAGTTCCCAGAGACGTTCAAAACAAGCAGGAGGTGTTCTGGCTGCCACTGGGTTGTGGAGTCAGCTCCTATCTTTGGGAATTTTTGAGGCCGGTACTGGGAAAAAGTGAAAAAAAGATGCTTTTGAGAATATAGTGGCCAGGAAACCCCGCAACCCCAAAGTATGGATGGCAATGCAAGTAGATCCCAGAGGCGTTCCTAAAAAAATCAAGAGATGTTCTGGCTGCCAACTTGTGTGTAGGACTCAGTTCCGGACGTTCGGCAAATGTAAGGCCTGTGCTGGGCAAAAGTGAACATAAGGTGCTTTTGAGGATAGAGTGGCCAGGAAAGCCCGCAGCCCCAATCTCTGGGTGGCAATGCAAGTAGTTCCCAGAGATTTTTCAAAACAAGCAGGAGGTGTTCTGGTTGCCACCTGGGTTGTGAAGTCAGCTCCTATCTTTGGGAATTTTTGAGGCCGGTGCTGGGAAAAAGTGAAAAAAAGATGCTTTTGAGAATATAGTGGCCAGGAAACCCCACAGCCCCAAAGTCTGTATGGCAATGCAAGTAGTTCCCAGAGACCTTGAAAACAAGCAAGACTTTGTCTGGCTGACGCCTTGGTTGTGGGAGCCAGGTCAGGACGTTTGAAATTTTTGATGTCGATGCTGGGAAAAAAGTGAAAAAAAGGTACTTTTGAGGAGAGAGTGGCCAGGAAAGCCCGCAGCCCGAAACTCTGAGTGGCAATGCAAGTAGTTTCCAGAGACGTTCAAAACAAGCAGGAGGTGTTCTGGCTGCCACCTGGGTTGTGGAGTCAGCTCCTATCTTTGGGAATTTTTGAGGACGGTGCTGGGAAAAAGTGAAAAAAAGATGCTTTTGAGAATAGAGTGGCCACGAAACCCCGCAGCCCCAAAGTATGGATGGCAATGCAAGTAGATCCCAGAGGCGTTCCTAAAAAATCAAGAGATGTTCTGGCTGCCCACTTGTGTGTAGGACTCAGTTCCGGACGTTCGGCAAATGTGAGGCCTGTGCTGGGCAAAAGTAAACATAAGGTGCTTTTGAGGATAGAGTGGCCAGGAAAGCCCGCAGCCCCAAAGTCCGACTGGCAATGCAAGTAGTTCCCAGAGACCTTGAAAGAAAGCAAGAGTTGTTCTGGCTGCCACCTGGGTTGTAGGAGCCAGACCAGAACGTTTGGAATTTTTGGAGGCTGGTGCTGGAAAAAAAAGGGAAAAAAGTGAACATAAGGTTCTTTTGAGGATCGAGTGGCAAGGAAAGCCCGCAGCCCCAAAGTCTGTATGGCAATGCAAGTAGTTCCCAGAGACCTTGAAAACAAGCAAGACTTTGTCTGGCTGACGCCTTGGTTGTGGGAGACAGGTCAGGACGTTTGAAATTTTTGAGGCCGATGCTGGGAAAAAAGTGAAAAAAAGGTGCTTTTGAGTATAGAGTGGCCAGGAAAGCCCGCAGCCCCAATCTCTGGGTGGCAATGCAAGTAGTTCCCAGAGATTTTTCAAAACAAGCAGGAGGTGTTCTGGTTGCCACCTGGGTTGTGGAGTCAGCTCCTATCTTTGGGAATTTTTGAGGCCGGTGCTGGGAAAAAGTGAAAAAAAGATGCTTTTGAGAATATAGTGGCCAGGAAAGCCCACAGCCCCAAAGTCTGTATGGCAATGCAAGTAGTTCGCAGAGACCTTGAAAACAAGCAAGACTTTGTCTGGCTGACGCCTTGGTTGTGGGAGCCAGGTCAGGACGTTTGAAATTTTTGAGGCCGATGCTGGGAAAAAAGTGAAAAAAGGTGCTTTTGAGGATAGATTGGCCAGGAAAGCCAGCAGCCCCAAAGTCTGGGTGGCAATGCAAGTAGTTCTTAGAGATGTTCAAAAGAAGCAGGAGGTGTTCTGGCTGCCACTGGGTTGTTGAGTCAGCTCCTATCTTTGGGAATTTTTGAGGCCGGTGCTGGGAAAAAGTGAAAAAAAGATGCTTTTGAGAATAGAGTGGCCAGGAAACCCCGCAGCCCCAAAGTATGGATGGCAATGCAAGAAGATCCCAGAGGCGTTCCTAAAAAAATCAAGAGATGTTCTGGCTGCCAACTTGTGTGTAGGACTCAGTTCCGTACGTTCGGCAAATGTAAGGCCTGTGCTGGGAAAAAGTGAAAAAAGGGTGCTTTTGAGGATAGAGTGGCCAGGAAAGCCCGCAGCCCCAATCTCTGGGTGGCAATGCAAGTAGTTCCCAGAGATTTTTCAAAACAAGCAGGAGGTGTTCTGGTTGCCACCTGGGTTGTGAAGTCAGCTCCTATCTTTGGGAATTTTTGAGGCCGGTGCTGGGAAAAAGTGAAAAAAAGGTGCTTTTGAGGATAGAGTGGCCAGGAAAGCCCGCAGCCCCAAACTCTGGTTGGCAATGCAAGTAGTTCCCAGAGACGTTCAAAACAAGCAGGAGGTGTTCTGGTTGCCACCTGGGTTGTGAAGTCAGCTCCTATCTTTTGGAATTTTTGAGGCCGGTGCTGGGGAAAAGTGAAAAAAAGATGCTTTTGAGAATATAGTGGCCAGGAAACCCCACAGCCCCAAAGTCTGTATGGCAATGCAAGTAGATCCCAGAGACCTTGAAAACAAGCAAGACTTTGTCTGGCTGACGCCTTGGTTGTGGGAGACAGGTCAGGACGTTTGAAGTTTTTGAGGCCGATGCTGGGAAAAAAGTGAAAAAAAGGTGCTTTTGAGGATAGAGTGGCCAGGAAAGCCCGCAGCCCCAAACTCTGGTTGGCAATGCAAGTAGTTCCCAGAGACGTTCAAAACAAGCAGGAGGTGTTCTGGCTGCCACCTGGGTTGTGGAGTCAGCTCCTATCTTTTGGAATTTTTGAGGCCGGTGCTGGAAAAAAGTGAAAAAAAGGTGCTTTTGAGGATAGAGTGGCCAGGAAAGCCCGTAGCCCCAAAGTCCGACTGGCAATGCAAGTAGTTCCCAGAGACCTTGAAAGAAAGCAAGAGTTGTTCTGGCTGCCACCTTCGTTGTACGAGCCAGACCAGGACGTTTGGAATTTTTGGAGGCTGGTGCTGGAAAAAAAAGGGAAAAAATTGAAAAAAAGGTGCTTTTGAGAATATAGTGGCCAGGAAACCCCACAGCCCCAAAGTCTGTATGGCAATGCAAGTAGTTCCCAGAGACCTTGAAAACAAGCAAGACTTTGTCTGGCTGACGCCTTGGTTGTGGGAGACAGGTCAGGACGTTTGAAATTTTTGAGGCCGATGCTGGGAAAAAAGTGAAAAAAAGGTGCTTTTGAGGATAGAGTGGCCAGGAAAGCCCGCAGCCCCAAAGTCTGAGTGGCAATGCAAGTAGTTCCCAGAGACCTCGAAAACAAGCAAGACGGTCTGGCTGCCAACTTGATTGTGGGAGCCAGGCCAAGACGTTTGGAATTTTTGGAGGCCGGTGCTGGGAAAAAAGTGAAAAAAAGGTGGTTTTGAGGATAGAGTGGCCAGGAAAGCCCGCAGCCCCAATCTCTGGGTGGCAATGCAAGTAGTTCCCAGAGACCTTGAAAACAAGCAAGAGTTATTCTGGCTGCCACCTTGGTTGTAGGAGCCAGGCCAGGACGTTCTGCATATTGGAGTCCAGAGCTGGGAAAAAGTGAACATAAGGTTCTTTTGAGGATCGAGTGGCCAGGAAAGCCCGCAGCCCCAAAGTCTGGGTGGCAATGCAAGTAGTTCCCAGAGACCTCGAAAACAAGCAAGACGGTCTGGCTGCCAACTTGGTTGTGGGAGCCAGGCCAAGACGTTTGGAATTTTTGGAGGTCGGTGCTGGGAAAAAAGTGAAAAAAAGGTGGTTTTGAGGATAGAGTGGCCAGGAAAGCCCGCAGCCCCAAACTCTGGGTGGCAATGCAAGTAGTTCCCAGAGACGTTGAAAACAAGCAAGAGTTGTTCTGGCTGCCACCATGGTTGTAGGAGCCAGAGCAGGATGTGTGGAATTTTTGGAGGCCGGTGCTGGGAAAAAGTGAAAAAAGGTGTTTTAGAGGATCGAGTGGCCAGGAAAGCCCGCAGCCCCAAAGTCTGGGTGGCAATGCAAGTAGGTCCCAGAGACCTTGAAAACAAGCAAGAGTTGGTCTGGCTGCCACCTTGGTTGTAGGAGCCAGAGCAGGACGTGTGGAATTTTTGGAGGCCGATGCTGGGAAAAAGTGAAAAAAGGTGGTTTTGAGGATCGAGTGGCCAGGAAACCCCGCAGCCCCAAAGTATGGATGGCAATGCAAGTAGTTCCCAGAGACCTTGAAAACAAGCAAGAGTTGTTCTGGCTGCCACCTTGGTTGTAGGAGCCAGGCCAGGACGTTCGGCATATTGGAGTCCAGAGCTGGGAAAAAGTGAACATAAGGTTCTTTTGAGGATCGAGTGGCCAGGAAAGCCCGCAGCCCCAAAGTCTGGGTGGCAATGCAAGTAGTTCCCAGAGACCTTGAAAACAAGCAAGAGTTGTTTTGGCTGCCACCTTGGTTGTAGGAGCCAGGCCAGGAGGTTCGGCATATTGGAGTCCAGAGCTGGGAAAAAGTGAACATTATGTTCTTTTGAGGCTCGAGTGGCCAGGAAAGCCCGCAGCCCCAAAGTATGGATGGCAATGCAAGTAGATCCCAGAGGTGTTCCTAAAAAATCAAGAGATGTTCTGGCTGCCAACTTGTGTGTAGGACTCAGTTCCGTACGTTCGGCAAATGTGAGGCCTGTGCTGGGCAAAAGTGAACATAAGGTGCTTTTGAGGATAGAGTGGCCAGGAAAGCCCGTAGCCCCAAAGTCCGACTGGCAATGCAAGTAGTTCCCAGAGACCTTGAAGGAAAGCAAGAGTTGTTCCGGCTGCCACCTGTGTTGTAGGAGCCAGACCAGGAAGTTTGGAATTTTTGGAAGCTGGTGCTGGAAAAAAAAGGGAAAAAATTGAAAAAAATGTGCTTTTGAGAATATAGTGGCCAGGAAGCCCCACAGCCCCAAAGTATGGATGGCAATGCAAGTAGTTCCCAGAGACCTTGAAAACAAGCAAGACTTTGTCTGGCTGACGCCTTGGTTGTGGGAGACAGGTCAGGACGTTTGAAATTTTTGAGGCCGATGCTGGGAAAAAAGTGAAAAAAAGGTGCTTTTGAGGAGAGAGTGGCCAGGAAAGCCCGCAGCCCCAAACTCTGAGTGGCAATGCAAGTAGTTTCCAGAGACGTTCAAAACAAGCAGGAGGTGTTCTGGCTGCCACCTGGGTTGTGGAGTCAGCTCCTATCTTTGGGAATTTTTGAGGCCGGTGCTGGGAAAAAGTGAAAAAAAGATGCTTTTGAGAATAGAGTGGCCACGAAACCCCGCAGCCCCAAAGTATGGATGGCAATGCAAGTAGATCCCAGAGGCGTTCCTAAAAAATCAAGAGATGTTCTGGCTGCCCACTTGTGTGTAGGACTCAGTTCCGGACGTTCGGCAAATGTGAGGCCTGTGCTGGGCAAAAGTAAACATAAGGTGCTTTTGAGGATAGAGTGGCCAGGAAAGCCCGCAGCCCCAAAGTCCGACTGGCAATGCAAGTAGTTCCCAGAGACCTTGAAAGAAAGCAAGAGTTGTTCTGGCTGCCACCTTCGTTGTACGAGCCAGACCAGAACGTTTGGAATTTTTGGAGGCTGGTGCTGGAAAAAAAAGGGAAAAAAGTGAAAAAAAGGTGCTTTTGAGAATATAGTGGCCAGGAAACCCCACAGCCCCAAAGTCTGTATGGCAATGCAAGTAGTTCCCAGAGACCTTGAAAACAAGCAAGACTTTGTCTGGCTGACGCCTTGGTTGTGGGAGCCAGGTCAGGACGTTTGAAATTTTTGATGCCGATGCTGGGAAAAAAATTAAAAAAAAGGTGCTTTTGAGGATAGAGTGGCCAGGAAAGCCCGCAGCCCCAAACTCTGTATGGCAATGCAAGTAGTTCCCAGAGACCTTGAAAACAAGCAAGACTTTGTCTGGCTGACGCCGTGGTTGTGGGAGCCAGGTCAAGACGTTTGAAATTTTTGAGGCCGATGCTGGGAAAAAAAGTGAAAAAAAGGTGCTTTTGAGGATAGAGTGGCCAGGAAACCCCGCAGCCCCAAAGTATGGATGGCAATGCAAGTAGTTCCCAGAGACCTTGAAAACAAGCAAGACTTTGTCTGGCTGACGCCTTGGTTGTGGGAGACAGGTCAGGACGTTTGAAATTTTTGAGGCCGATGCTGGGAAAAAAGTAAAAAAAGGTGGTTTTGAAGATAGAGTGGCCAGGAAAGCCCGCAGCCCCACACTCTGGTTGGCAATGCAAGTAGTTCCCAGAGACGTTCAAAACAAGCAGGAGGTGTTCTGGCTGCCACCTGGGTTGTGGAGTCAGCTCCTATCTTTTGGAATTTTTGAGGCCGGTGCTGGGAAAAAGTGAAAAAAAAGGTGGTTATGAGGATAGAGTGGCCAGGAAAGCCCGCAGCCCCAAACTCTGGGTGGCAATGCAAGTAGTTCCCAGAGACGTTGAAAACAAGCAAGAGTTGTTCTGGCTGCCACCATGGTTGTAGGAGCCAGAGCAGGATGTGTGGAATTTTTGGAGGCCGGTGCTGGGAAAAAGTGAAAAAAGGTGTTTTAGAGGATCGAGTGGCCAGGAAAGCCCGCAGCCCCAAAGTCCGACTGGCAATGCAAGTAGTTCCCAGAGACCTTGAAAACAAGCAAGAGTTGGTCTGGCTGCCACCTTGGTTGTAGGAGCCAGAGCAGGACGTGTGGAATTTTTGGAGGCCGGTGCTGGGAAAAAGTGAAAAAACGTGGTTTTGAGGATCGAGTGGCCAGGAAACCCCGCAGCCCCAAAGTATGGATGGCAATGCAAGTAGTTCCCAGAGACCTTGAAAACAAGCAAGAGTTGTTCTGGCTGCCACCTTGGTTGTAGGAGCCAGGCCAGGACGTTCGGCATATTGGAGTCCAGAGCTGGGAAAAAGTGAACATAAGGTTCTTTTGAGGATCGAGTGGCCAGGAAAGCCCGCAGCCCCAAAGTCTGGGTGGCAATGCAAGTAGTTCCCAGAGACCTTGAAAACAAGCAGGAGGTGTTTTGGTTGCCACCTGGGTTGTGGAGTCAGCTTCTATCTTTTGGAATTTTTGAGGCCGGTGCTGGGAAAAAAGTGAAAAAAAGGTCCTTTTGAGGATAGAGTGGCCAGGAAAGCCCGCAGCCCCAAAGTCCGACTGGCAATGCAAGTAGTTCCCAGAGACCTTGAAAGAAAGCAAGAGTTGTTCTGGCTGCCACCTGGGTTGTAGGAGCCAGACCAGGACGTTTGGAATTTTTGGAGGCTGGTGCTGGAAAAAAAGGGGAAAAAATTGAAAAAAAGGTGCTTTTGAGAATATAGTGGCCAGGAAACCCCACAGCCCCAAAGTCTGTATGGCAATGCAAGTAGTTCCCAGAGACCTTGAAAACAAGCAAGACTTTGTCTGGCTGACGCCTTGGTTGTGGGAGACAGGTCAGGACGTTTGAAATTTTTGAGACCGATGCTGGGAAAAAAGTGAAAAAAAGGTGGTTTTGAAGATAGAGTGGCCAGGAAAGCCCGCAGCCCCGAACTCTGGTTGGCAATGCAAGTAGTTCCCAGAGACGTTCAAAACAAGCAGGAGGTGTTCTGGCTGCCACCTGGGTTGTGGAGTCAGCTCCTATCTTTTGGAATTTTTGAGGCCGGTGCTGGGAAAAAGTGAAAAAAAGGTGGTTTTGAGGATAGAGTGGCCAGGAAAGCCCGCAGCCCCAAAGTCTGGGTGGCAATGCAAGTAGTTCCCAGAGACCTCGAAAACAAGCAAGACGGTCTGGCTGCCAACTTGGTTGTGGGAGCCAGGCCAAGACGTTTGGAATTTTTGGAGGTCGGTGCTGGGAAAAAAGTGAAAAAAAGGTGGTTTTGAGGATAGAGTGGCCAGGAAAGCCCGCAGCCCCAAACTCTGGGTGGCAATGCAAGTAGTTCCCAGAGACGTTGAAAACAAGCAAGAGTTGGTCTGGCTGCCACCTTGGTTGTAGGAGCCAGAGCAGGACGTGTGGAATTTTTGGAGGCCGGTGCTGGGAAAAAGTGAAAAAAGGTGCTTTTGAGAATATAGTGGCCAGGAAACCCCACAGCCCCAAAGTCTGTATGGCAATGCAAGTAGTTCCCAGAGACCTTGAAAACAAGCAAGACTTTGTCTGGCTGACGCCTTGGTTGTGGGAGCCAGGTCAGGACGTTTGAAATTTTTGATGCTGATGCTAGGAAAAAAGTGAAAAAAGGTTCTTTTGAGGATAGATTGGCCAGGAAACCCCGCAGCCCCAAAGTCTGGGTGGCAATGCAAGTAGTTCCCAGAGACGTTCAAAACAAGCAGGAGGTGTTCTGGCTGCCACCTGTGTTGTGGAGTCAGCTCCTATCTTTTGGAATATTTGAGGCCGGTGCTGGAAAAAAGTGAAAAAAAGGTTCTTTTGAGGATAGAGTGGCCAGGAAAGCCCGTAGCCCCAAAGTCCGACTGGCAATGCAAGTAGTTCCCAGAGACCTTGAAAACAAGCAAGACTTTGTCTGGCTGACGCCTTGGTTGTGGGAGACAGGTCAGGACGTTTGAAATTTTTGAGGCCGATGCTGGGAAAAAAGTGAAAAAAAGGTGCTTTTGAGGATAGAGTGGCCAGGAAAGCCCGCAGCCCCAAACTCTGGTTGGCAATGCAAGTAGTTCCCAGAGACCTTGAAAACAAGCAGGACGGTCTGGCTGCCAACTTGATTGTGGGAGCCAGGCCAAGACGTTTGGAATTTTTGGAGGCCGGTGCTGGGAAAAAAGTGAAAAAAAGGTGGTTTTGAGGATAGAGTGGCCAGGAAAGCCCGCAGCCCCAAACTCTGGGTGGCAATGCAAGTAGTTCCCAGAGACCTTGAAAACAAGCAAGAGTTGTTCTGGCTGCCACCTTGGTTGTAGGAGCCAGGCCAGGACGTTCGGCATATTGGAGTCCAGAGCTGGGAAAAAGTGAACATAAGGTTCTTTTGAGGATCGAGTGGCAAGGAAAGCCCGCAGCCCCAAAGTCTGTATGGCAATGCAAGTAGTTCCCAGAGACCTTGAAAACAAGCAAGACTTTGTCTGGCTGACGCCTTGGTTGTGGGAGACAGGTCAGGACGTTTGAAATTTTTGAGGCCGATGCTGGGAAAAAAGTGAAAAAAAGGTGGTTTTGAAGATAGAGTGGCCAGGAAAGCCCGCAGCCCCAAACTCTGGGTGGCAATGCAAGTAGTTCCCAGAGACGTTCAAAACAAGCAGGAGGTGTTCTGATTGCCACCTGGGTTGTGGAGTCAGCTCCTATCTTTGGGAATTTTTGAGGCCGGTGCTGGGAAAAAGTGAAAAAAAGATGCTTTTGAGAATAGAGTGGCCATGAAACCCCGCAGCCCCAAAGTATGGATGGCAATGCAAGTAGATCCCAGAGGCGTTCCTAAAAAATCAAGAGATGTTCTGGCTGCCAACTTGTGTGTAGGACTGAGTTCCGGACGTTCGGCAAATGTGAGGCCTGTGCTGGGCAAAAGTGAACATAAGGTGCTTTTGAGGATAGAGTGGCCAGGAAAGCCCGTAGCCCCAAAGTCCGACTGGCAATGCAAGTAGTTCCCAGAGACCTTGAAAACAAGCAAGAGTTGTTCTGGCTGCCACCTTGGTTGTAGGAGCCAGGCCAGGACGTTCGGCATATTGGAGTCCAGAGCTGGGAAAAAGTGAACATAAGGTTCTTTTGAGGATCGAGTGGCCAGGAAAGCCCGCAGCCCCAAAGTCTGGGTGGCAATGCAAGTAGTTCCCAGAGACCTTGAAAACAAGCAAGAGTTGTTTTGGCTGCCACCTTGGTTGTAGGAGCCAGGCCAGGAGGTTCGGCATATTGGAGTCCAGAGCTGGGAAAAAGTGAACATTATGTTCTTTTGAGGCTCGAGTGGCCAGGAAAGCCCGCAGCCCCAAAGTATGGATGGCAATGCAAGTAGATCCCAGAGGTGTTCCTAAAAAATCAAGAGATGTTCTGGCTGCCAACTTGTGTGTAGGACTCAGTTCCGTACGTTCGGCAAATGTGAGGCCTGTGCTGGGCAAAAGTGAACATAAGGTGCTTTTGAGGATAGAGTGGCCAGGAAAGCCCGTAGCCCCAAAGTCCGACTGGCAATGCAAGTAGTTCCCAGAGACCTTGAAGGAAAGCAAGAGTTGTTCCGGCTGCCACCTGTGTTGTAGGAGCCAGACCAGGAAGTTTGGAATTTTTGGAAGCTGGTGCTGGAAAAAAAAGGGAAAAAATTGAAAAAAATGTGCTTTTGAGAATATAGTGGCCAGGAAGCCCCACAGCCCCAAAGTATGGATGGCAATGCAAGTAGTTCCCAGAGACCTTGAAAACAAGCAAGACTTTGTCTGGCTGACGCCTTGGTTGTGGGAGACAGGTCAGGACGTTTGAAATTTTTGAGGCCGATGCTGGGAAAAAAGTGAAAAAAAGGTGCTTTTGAGGAGAGAGTGGCCAGGAAAGCCCGCAGCCCCAAACTCTGAGTGGCAATGCAAGTAGTTTCCAGAGACGTTCAAAACAAGCAGGAGGTGTTCTGGCTGCCACCTGGGTTGTGGAGTCAGCTCCTATCTTTGGGAATTTTTGAGGCCGGTGCTGGGAAAAAGTGAAAAAAAGATGCTTTTGAGAATAGAGTGGCCACGAAACCCCGCAGCCCCAAAGTATGGATGGCAATGCAAGTAGATCCCAGAGGCGTTCCTAAAAAATCAAGAGATGTTCTGGCTGCCCACTTGTGTGTAGGACTCAGTTCCGGACGTTCGGCAAATGTGAGGCCTGTGCTGGGCAAAAGTAAACATAAGGTGCTTTTGAGGATAGAGTGGCCAGGAAAGCCCGCAGCCCCAAAGTCCGACTGGCAATGCAAGTAGTTCCCAGAGACCTTGAAAGAAAGCAAGAGTTGTTCTGGCTGCCACCTTCGTTGTACGAGCCAGACCAGAACGTTTGGAATTTTTGGAGGCTGGTGCTGGAAAAAAAAGGGAAAAAAGTGAAAAAAAGGTGCTTTTGAGAATATAGTGGCCAGGAAACCCCACAGCCCCAAAGTCTGTATGGCAATGCAAGTAGTTCCCAGAGACCTTGAAAACAAGCAAGACTTTGTCTGGCTGACGCCTTGGTTGTGGGAGCCAGGTCAGGACGTTTGAAATTTTTGATGCCGATGCTGGGAAAAAAGTGAAAAAAAGGTGCTTTTGAGGATAGAGTGGCCAGGAAAGCCCGCAGCCCCAAACTCTGTATGGCAATGCAAGTAGTTCCCAGAGACCTTGAAAACAAGCAAGACTTTGTCTGGCTGACGCCTTGGTTGTGGGAGCCAGGTCAAGACGTTTGAAATTTTTGAGGCCGATGCTGGGAAAAAAGTGAAAAAAAGGTGCTTTTGAGGATAGAGTGGCCAGGAAACCCCGCAGCCCCAAAGTATGGATGGCAATGCAAGTAGTTCCCAGAGACCTTGAAAACAAGCAAGACTTTGTCTGGCTGACGCCTTGGTTGTGGGAGACAGGTCAGGACGTTTGAAATTTTTGAGGCCGATGCTGGGAAAAAAGTAAAAAAAGGTGGTTTTGAAGATAGAGTGGCCAGGAAAGCCCGCAGCCCCACACTCTGGTTGGCAATGCAAGTAGTTCCCAGAGACGTTCAAAACAAGCAGGAGGTGTTCTGGCTGCCACCTGGGTTGTGGAGTCAGCTCCTATCTTTTGGAATTTTTGAGGCCGGTGCTGGGAAAAAGTGAAAAAAAAGGTGGTTATGAGGATAGAGTGGCCAGGAAAGCCCGCAGCCCCAAACTCTGGGTGGCAATGCAAGTAGTTCCCAGAGACGTTGAAAACAAGCAAGAGTTGTTCTGGCTGCCACCATGGTTGTAGGAGCCAGAGCAGGATGTGTGGAATTTTTGGAGGCCGGTGCTGGGAAAAAGTGAAAAAAGGTGTTTTAGAGGATCGAGTGGCCAGGAAAGCCCGCAGCCCCAAAGTCCGACTGGCAATGCAAGTAGTTCCCAGAGACCTTGAAAACAAGCAAGAGTTGGTCTGGCTGCCACCTTGGTTGTAGGAGCCAGAGCAGGACGTGTGGAATTTTTGGAGGCCGGTGCTGGGAAAAAGTGAAAAAACGTGGTTTTGAGGATCGAGTGGCCAGGAAACCCCGCAGCCCCAAAGTATGGATGGCAATGCAAGTAGTTCCCAGAGACCTTGAAAACAAGCAAGAGTTGTTCTGGCTGCCACCTTGGTTGTAGGAGCCAGGCCAGGACGTTCGGCATATTGGAGTCCAGAGCTGGGAAAAAGTGAACATAAGGTTCTTTTGAGGATCGAGTGGCCAGGAAAGCCCGCAGCCCCAAAGTCTGGGTGGCAATGCAAGTAGTTCCCAGAGACCTTGAAAACAAGCAGGAGGTGTTTTGGTTGCCACCTGGGTTGTGGAGTCAGCTTCTATCTTTTGGAATTTTTGAGGCCGGTGCTGGGAAAAAAGTGAAAAAAAGGTCCTTTTGAGGATAGAGTGGCCAGGAAAGCCCGCAGCCCCAAAGTCCGACTGGCAATGCAAGTAGTTCCCAGAGACCTTGAAAGAAAGCAAGAGTTGTTCTGGCTGCCACCTGGGTTGTAGGAGCCAGACCAGGACGTTTGGAATTTTTGGAGGCTGGTGCTGGAAAAAAAGGGGAAAAAATTGAAAAAAAGGTGCTTTTGAGAATATAGTGGCCAGGAAACCCCACAGCCCCAAAGTCTGTATGGCAATGCAAGTAGTTCCCAGAGACCTTGAAAACAAGCAAGACTTTGTCTGGCTGACGCCTTGGTTGTGGGAGACAGGTCAGGACGTTTGAAATTTTTGAGACCGATGCTGGGAAAAAAGTGAAAAAAAGGTGGTTTTGAAGATAGAGTGGCCAGGAAAGCCCGCAGCCCCGAACTCTGGTTGGCAATGCAAGTAGTTCCCAGAGACGTTCAAAACAAGCAGGAGGTGTTCTGGCTGCCACCTGGGTTGTGGAGTCAGCTCCTATCTTTTGGAATTTTTGAGGCCGGTGCTGGGAAAAAGTGAAAAAAAGGTGGTTTTGAGGATAGAGTGGCCAGGAAAGCCCGCAGCCCCAAAGTCTGGGTGGCAATGCAAGTAGTTCCCAGAGACCTCGAAAACAAGCAAGACGGTCTGGCTGCCAACTTGGTTGTGGGAGCCAGGCCAAGACGTTTGGAATTTTTGGAGGTCGGTGCTGGGAAAAAAGTGAAAAAAAGGTGGTTTTGAGGATAGAGTGGCCAGGAAAGCCCGCAGCCCCAAACTCTGGGTGGCAATGCAAGTAGTTCCCAGAGACGTTGAAAACAAGCAAGAGTTGGTCTGGCTGCCACCTTGGTTGTAGGAGCCAGAGCAGGACGTGTGGAATTTTTGGAGGCCGGTGCTGGGAAAAAGTGAAAAAAGGTGCTTTTGAGAATATAGTGGCCAGGAAACCCCACAGCCCCAAAGTCTGTATGGCAATGCAAGTAGTTCCCAGAGACCTTGAAAACAAGCAAGACTTTGTCTGGCTGACGCCTTGGTTGTGGGAGCCAGGTCAGGACGTTTGAAATTTTTGATGCTGATGCTAGGAAAAAAGTGAAAAAAGGTTCTTTTGAGGATAGATTGGCCAGGAAACCCCGCAGCCCCAAAGTCTGGGTGGCAATGCAAGTAGTTCCCAGAGACGTTCAAAACAAGCAGGAGGTGTTCTGGCTGCCACCTGTGTTGTGGAGTCAGCTCCTATCTTTTGGAATATTTGAGGCCGGTGCTGGAAAAAAGTGAAAAAAAGGTTCTTTTGAGGATAGAGTGGCCAGGAAAGCCCGTAGCCCCAAAGTCCGACTGGCAATGCAAGTAGTTCCCAGAGACCTTGAAAACAAGCAAGACTTTGTCTGGCTGACGCCTTGGTTGTGGGAGACAGGTCAGGACGTTTGAAATTTTTGAGGCCGATGCTGGGAAAAAAGTGAAAAAAAGGTGCTTTTGAGGATAGAGTGGCCAGGAAAGCCCGCAGCCCCAAACTCTGGTTGGCAATGCAAGTAGTTCCCAGAGACCTTGAAAACAAGCAGGACGGTCTGGCTGCCAACTTGATTGTGGGAGCCAGGCCAAGACGTTTGGAATTTTTGGAGGCCGGTGCTGGGAAAAAAGTGAAAAAAAGGTGGTTTTGAGGATAGAGTGGCCAGGAAAGCCCGCAGCCCCAAACTCTGGGTGGCAATGCAAGTAGTTCCCAGAGACCTTGAAAACAAGCAAGAGTTGTTCTGGCTGCCACCTTGGTTGTAGGAGCCAGGCCAGGACGTTCGGCATATTGGAGTCCAGAGCTGGGAAAAAGTGAACATAAGGTTCTTTTGAGGATCGAGTGGCAAGGAAAGCCCGCAGCCCCAAAGTCTGTATGGCAATGCAAGTAGTTCCCAGAGACCTTGAAAACAAGCAAGACTTTGTCTGGCTGACGCCTTGGTTGTGGGAGACAGGTCAGGACGTTTGAAATTTTTGAGGCCGATGCTGGGAAAAAAGTGAAAAAAAGGTGGTTTTGAAGATAGAGTGGCCAGGAAAGCCCGCAGCCCCAAACTCTGGTTGGCAATGCAAGTAGTTCCCAGAGACGTTCAAAACAAGCAGGAGGTGTTCTGATTGCCACCTGGGTTGTGGAGTCAGCTCCTATCTTTGGGAATTTTTGAGGCCGGTGCTGGGAAAAAGTGAAAAAAAGATGCTTTTGAGAATAGAGTGGCCATGAAACCCCGCAGCCCCAAAGTATGGATGGCAATGCAAGTAGATCCCAGAGGCGTTCCTAAAAAATCAAGAGATGTTCTGGCTGCCAACTTGTGTGTAGGACTGAGTTCCGGACGTTCGGCAAATGTGAGGCCTGTGCTGGGCAAAAGTGAACATAAGGTGCTTTTGAGGATAGAGTGGCCAGGAAAGCCCGTAGCCCCAAAGTCCGACTGGCAATGCAAGTAGTTCCCAGAGACCTTGAAAGAAAGCAAGAGTTGTTCTGGCTGCCACCTGGGTTGTAGGAGCCAGACCAGGACGTTTGGAATTTTTGGAGGCTGGTGCTGGAAAAAAAAGGGAAAAAATTGAAAAAAAGGTGCTTTTGAGAATATAGTGGCCAGGAAACCCCACAGCCCCAAAGTCTGTATGGCAATGCAAGTAGTTCCCAGAGACCTTGAAAACAAGCAAGACTTTGTCTGGCTGACGCCTTGGTTGTGGGAGCCAGGTCAGGACGTTTGAAATTTTTGATGCCGATGCTAGGAAAAAAGTGAAAAAAGGTTCTTTTGAGGATAGATTGGCCAGGAAACCCCGCAGCCCCAAAGTATGGATGGCAATGCAAGTAGTTCCCAGAGACCTTGAAAACAAGCAAGACTTTGTCTGGCTGACGCCTTGGTTGTGGGAGCCAGGTCAGGACGTTTGAAATTTTTGAGGCCGATGCTGGGAAAAAAGTGAAAAAAAGGTGCTTTTGAGGATAGAGTGGCCAGGAAAGCCCGCAGCCCCAAACTCTGGTTGGCAATGCAAGTAGTTCCCAGAGACGTTCAAAACAAGCAGGAGGTGTTCTGGCTGCCACCTGTGTTGTGGAGTCAGCTCCTATCTTTGGGAATTTTTGAGGCCGGTGCTGGAAAAAAGTGAAAAAAAGGTTCTTTTGAGGATAGAGTGGCCAGGAAAGCCCGTAGCCCCAAAGTCCGACTGGCAATGCAAGTAGTTCCCAGAGACCTTGAAAACAAGCAAGACTTTGTCTGGCTGACGCCTTGGTTGTGGGAGACAGGTCAGGACGTTTGAAATTTTTGAGGCCGATGCTGGGAAAAAAGTGAAAAAAAGGTGCTTTTGAGGATAGAGTGGCCAGGAAAGCCCGCAGCCCCAAACTCTGGTTGGCAATGCAAGTAGTTCCCAGAGACCTTGAAAACAAGCAGGACGGTCTGGCTGCCAACTTGATTGTGGGAGCCAGGCCAAGACGTTTGGAATTTTTGGAGGCCGGTGCTGGGAAAAAAGTGAAAAAAAGGTGGTTTTGAGGATAGAGTGGCCAGGAAAGCCCGCAGCCCCAAACTCTGGGTGGCAATGCAAGTAGTTCCCAGAGACCTTGAAAACAAGCAAGAGTTGTTCTGGCTGCCACCTTGGTTGTAGGAGCCAGGCCAGGACGTTCGGCATATTGGAGTCCAGAGCTGGGAAAAAGTGAACATAAGGTTCTTTTGAGGATCGAGTGGCAAGGAAAGCCCGCAGCCCCAAAGTCTGTATGGCAATGCAAGTAGTTCCCAGAGACCTTGAAAACAAGCAAGACTTTGTCTGGCTGACGCCTTGGTTGTGGGAGACAGGTCAGGACGTTTGAAATTTTTGAGGCCGATGCTGGGAAAAAAGTGAAAAAAAGGTGCTTTTGAGGATAGAGTGGCCAGGAAAGCCCGCAGCCCCAAACTCTGGGTGGCAATGCAAGTAGTTCCCAGAGACGTTCAAAACAAGCAGGAGGTGTTCTGATTGCCACCTGGGTTGTGGAGTCAGCTCCTATCTTTGGCAATTTTTGAGGCCGGTGCTGGGAAAAAGTGAAAAAAAGATGCTTTTGAGAATAGAGTGGCCAGGAAACCCCGCAGCCCCAAAGTATGGATGGCAATGCAAGTAGATCCCAGAGGCGTTCCTAAAAAATCAAGAGATGTTCTGGCTGCCAACTTGTGTGTAGGACTCAGTTCCAGACGTTCGGCAAATGTGAGGCCTGTGCTGGGCAAAAGTGAACATAAGGTGCTTTTGAGGATAGAGTGGCCAGGAAAGCCCGTAGCCCCAAAGTCCGACTGGCAATGCAAGTAGTTCCCAGAGACCTTGAAAGAAAGCAAGAGTTGTTCTGGCTGCCACCTGGGTTGTAGGAGCCAGACCAGGACGTTTGGAATTTTTGGAGGCTGGTGCTGGAAAAAAAAGGGAAAAAAGTGAAAAAAAGGTGCTTTTGAGAATATAGTGGCCAGGAAACCCCACAGCCCCAAACTATGGATGGCAATGCAAGTAGTTCCCAGAGACCTTGAAAACAAGCAAGACTTTGTCTGGCTGACGCCTTGGTTGTGGGAGCCAGGTCAGGACGTTTGAAATTTTTGATGCCGATGCTAGGAAAAAAGTGAAAAAAGGTTCTTTTGAGGATAGATTGGCCAGGAAACCCCGCAGCCCCAAACTATGGATGGCAATGCAAGTAGTTCGCAGAGACCTCGAAAACAAGCAAGACGGTCTGGCTGCCAACTTGATTGTGGGAGCCAGGCCAAGACGTTTGGAATTTTTGGAGGCCGGTGCTGGGAAAAAAGTGAAAAAAAGGTGGTTTTGAGGATAGAGTGGCCAGGAAAGCCCGCAGCCCCAAACTCTGGGTGGCAATGCAAGTAGTTCCCAGAGACCTTGAAAACAAGCAAGAGTTGTTCTGGCTGCCACCTTGGTTGTAGGAGCCAGGCCAGGACGTTCGGCATATTGGAGTCCAGAGCTGGGAAAAAGTGAACATAAGGTTCTTTTGAGGATCGAGTGGCAAGGAAAGCCCGCAGCCCCAAAGTCTGTATGGCAATGCAAGTAGTTCCCAGAGACCTTGAAAACAAGCAAGACTTTGTCTGGCTGACGCCTTGGTTGTGGGAGACAGGTCAAGACGTTTGAAATTTTTGAGGCCGATGCTGGGAAAAAAGTGAAAAAAAGGTGCTTTTGAGGATAGAGTGCCCAGGAAACCCCGCAGCCCCAAAGTATGGATGGCAATGCAAGTAGTTCCCAGAGACCTTGAAAACAAGCAAGACTTTGTCTGGCTGACGCCTTGGTTGTGGGAGACAGGTCATGACGTTTGAAATTTTTGAGGCCGATGCTGGGAAAAAAGTAAAAAAAGGTGGTTTTGAAGATAGAGTGGCCAGGAAAGCCCGCAGCCCCAAACTCTGGTTGGCAATGCAAGTAGTTCCCAGAGACGTTCAAAACAAGCAGGAGGTGTTCTGGCTGCCACCTGGGTTGTGGAGTCAGCTCCTATCTTTTGGAATTTTTGAGGCCGGTGCTGGGTTAAAGTGAAAAAAAGATGCTTTTGAGAATAGAGTGGCCAGGAAAGCCCGCAGCCCCAAACTCTGGGTGGCAATGCAAGTAGATCCCAGAGGCGTTCCTAAAAAATCAAGAGATGTTCTGGCTGCCAACTTGTGTGTAGGACTCTGTTCCGGACGTTCGGCAAATGTGAGGCCTGTGCTGGGCAAAAGTGAACATAAGGTGCTTTTGAGGATCGAGTGGCCAGGAAAGCCCGTAGCCCCAAAGTCCGACTGGCAATGCAAGTAGTTCCCAGAGACCTTGAAAGAAAGCAAGAGTTGTTCTGGCTGCCACCTTGGTTGTAGGAGCCAGGCCAGGACGTTCTGCATATTGCAGTCCAGAGCTGGGAAAAAGTGAACATAAGGTTCTTTTGAGGATCGAGTGGCCAGGAAAGCCCGCAGCCCCAAAGTCTGGGTGGCAATGCAAGTAGTTCTTAGAGATGTTCAAAAGAAGCAGGAGGTGTTCTGGCTGCCACTGGGTTGTGGAGTCAGCTCCTATCTTTGGGAATTTTTGAGGCCGATGCTGGGAAAAAGTGAAAAAGAGATGCTTTTGAAAATAGAGTGGCCAGGAAACCTCGCAGCCCCAAAGTATGGATGGCAATGCAAGTAGATCCCAGAGGCGTTCCTAAAAAATCAAGAGATGTTCTGGCTGCCAACTTGTGTGTAGGACTGAGTTCCGGACGTTCGGCAAATGTAAGGCCTGTGCTGTGAAAAAAGGGTGCTTTTGAGGATAGAGTGGCCAGGAAAGCCCGTAGCCCCAAAGTCTGTATGGCAATGCAAGTAGTTCCCAGAGACCTTGAAAACAAGCAAGACTTTGTCTGGCTGACGCCTTGGTTGTGGGAGACAGGTCAGGACGTTTGAAATTTTTGAGGCCGATGCTGGGAAAAAAGTAAAAAAGGTGCTTTTGAGGATAGAGTGGCCAGGAAAGCCCGCAGCCCCAAACTCTGGTTGGCAATGCAAGTAGTTCCCAGAGACGTTCAAAACAAGCAGGAGGTGTTCTGGCTGCCACGTGGGTTGTGGAGTCAGCTCCTATCTTTTGGAATTTTTGAGGCCGGTGCTGGGAAAAAAAGAAAAAAAAGGTGGTTATGAGGATAGAGTGGCCAGGAAAGCCCGCAGCCCCAAACTCTGGGTGGCAATGCAAGTAGTTCCCAGAGGCGTTCCTAAAAATCAAGAGTTGTTCTGGCTGCTACCTTGGGTGTAGGACTCAGTTCCGGACGTTCGGCAAATGTGAGGCCTGTGCTGGGCAAAAGTGAACATAAGGTGCTTTTGAGGATAGAGTGGCCAGGAAAGCCCGTAGCCCCAAAGTCCGACTGGCAATGCAAGTAGTTCCCAGAGACCTTGAAAGAAAGCAAGAGTTGTTCTGGCTGCCACCTTCGTTGTAGGAGCCAGACCAGGACGTTTGGAATTTTTGGAGGCTGGTGCTGGAAAAAAAAGGGAAAAAATTGAAAAAAAGGTGCTTTTGAGAATATAGTGGCCAGGAAACCCCACAGCCCCAAAGTCTGTATGGCAATGCAAGTAGTTCCCAGAGACCTTGAAAACAAGCAAGACTTTGTCTGGCTGACGCCTTGGTTGTGGGAGACAGGTCAGGACGTTTGAAATTTTTGAGGCCGATGCTGGGAAAAAAGTGAAAAAAAGGTCCTTTTGAGGAGAGAGTGGCCAGGAAAGCCCGCAGCCCCAAACTCTGGGTGGCAATGCAAGTAGTTCCCAGAGACGTTCAAAACAAGCAGGAGGTGTTCTGGCTGCCACCTGGGTTGTGGAGTCAGCTCCTATCTTTGGCAATTTTTGAGGCCGGTGCTGGGAAAAAGTGAAAAAAAGATGCTTTTGAGAATAGAGTGGCCAGGAAACCCCGCAGCCCCAAAGTATGGATGGCAATGCAAGTAGATCCCAGAGGCGTTCCTAAAAAATCAAGAGATGTTCTGGCTGCCAACTTGTGTGTAGGACTCAGTTCCGGACGTTCAGCAAATGTGAGGCCTGTGCTGGGCAAAAGTGAACATAAGGTGCTTTTGAGGATAGAGTGGCCAGGAAAGCCCGTAGCCCCAAAGTCCGACTGGCAATGCAAGTAGTTCCCAGAGACCTTGAAAGAAAGCAAGAGTTGTTCTGGCTGCCACCTGGGTTGTAGGAGCCAGACCAGGACGTTTGGAATTTTTGGAGGCTGGTGCTGGAAAAAAAAGGGAAAAAAGTGAAAAAAAGGTGCTTTTGAGAATATAGTGGCCAGGAAACCCCACAGCCCCAAACTATGGATGGCAATGCAAGTAGTTCCCAGAGACCTTGAAAACAAGCAAGACTTTGTCTGGCTGACGCCTTGGTTGTGGGAGCCAGGTCAGGACGTTTGAAATTTTTGAGGCCGATGCTGGGAAAAAAGTGAAAAAAAGGTGCTTTTGAGGATAGAGTGGCCAGGAAAGCCCGCAGCCCCAAAGTATGGATGGCAATGCAAGTAGTTCCCAGAGACGTTCAAAACAAGCAGGAGGTGTTCTGGCTGCCACCTGGGTTGTGGAGTCAGCTCCTATCTTTTGGAATTTTTGAGGCCGGTGCTGGGAAAAAGTGAAAAAAAGGTGCTTTTGAGGATAGAGTGGCCAGGAAAGCCCGTAGCCCCAAAGTCCGACTGGCAATGCAAGTAGTTCCCAGAGACCTTGAAAGAAAGCAAGAGTTGTTCTGGCTGCCACCTTCGTTGTACGAGCCAGACCAGGACGTTTGGAATTTTTGGAGGCTGGTGCTGGAAAAAAAAGGGAAAAAATTGAAAAAAAGGTGCTTTTGAGAATATAGTGGCCAGGAAACCCCACAGCCCCAAAGTCTGTATGGCAATGCAAGTAGTTCCCAGAGACCTTGAAAACAAGCAAGACTTTGTCTGGCTGACGCCTTGGTTGTGGGAGACAGGTCAGGACGTTTGAAATTTTTGAGGCCGATGCTGGGAAAAAAGTGAAAAAAAGGTGCTTTTGAGGATAGAGTGGCCAGGAAAGCCCGCAGCCCCAAAGTCCGACTGGCAATGCAAGTAGTTCCCAGAGACCTCGAAAACAAGCAAGACGGTCTGGCTGCCAACTTGATTGTGGGAGCCAGGCCAAGACGTTTGGAATTTTTGGAGGCCGGTGCTGGGAAAAAAGTGAAAAAAAGGTGGTTTTGAGGATAGAGTGGCCAGGAAAGCCCGCAGCCCCAAACTCTGGGTGGCAATGCAAGTAGTTCCCAGAGACGTTGAAAACAAGCAAGAGTTGTTCTGGCTGCCACCTTCGTTGTACGAGCCAGACCAGGACGTTCGGCATATTGGAGTCCAGAGCTGGGAAAAAGTGAACATAAGGTTCTTTTGAGGATCGAGTGGCAAGGAAAGCCCGCAGCCCCAAAGTCTGTATGGCAATGCAAGTAGTTCCCAGAGACCTTGAAAACAAGCAAGACTTTGTCTGGCTGACGCCTTGGTTGTGGGAGCCAGGTCAGGACGTTTGAAATTTTTGAGGCCGATGCTAGGAAAAAAGTGAAAAAAAGGTGCTTTTGAGGATAGAGTGGCCAGGAAAGCCCGCAGCCCCAAAGTATGGATGGCAATGCAAGTAGTTCCCAGAGACCTTGTAAACAAGCAAGACTTTGTCTGGCTGACGCCTTGGTTGTGGGAGACAGGTCAGGACGTTTGAAATTTTTGAGGCCGATGCTGGGAAAAAAGTAAAAAAGGTGCTTTTGAGGATAGAGTGGCCAGGAAAGCCCGCAGCCCCAAACTCTGGTTGGCAATGCAAGTAGTTCCCAGAGACGTTCAAAACAAGCAGGAGGTGTTCTGGCTGCCACGTGGGTTGTGGAGTCAGCTCCTATCTTTTGGAATTTTTGAGGCCGGTGCTGGGAAAAAAAGAAAAAAAAGGTGGTTATGAGGATAGAGTGGCCAGGAAAGCCCGCAGCCCCAAACTCTGGGTGGCAATGCAAGTAGTTCCCAGAGGCGTTCCTAAAAATCAAGAGTTGTTCTGGCTGCTACCTTGGGTGTAGGACTCAGTTCCGGACGTTCGGCAAATGTGAGGCCTGTGCTGGGCAAAAGTGAACATAAGGTGCTTTTGAGGATAGAGTGGCCAGGAAAGCCCGTAGCCCCAAAGTCCGACTGGCAATGCAAGTAGTTCCCAGAGACCTTGAAAGAAAGCAAGAGTTGTTCTGGCTGCCACCTTCGTTGTAGGAGCCAGACCAGGACGTTTGGAATTTTTGGAGGCTGGTGCTGGAAAAAAAAGGGAAAAAATTGAAAAAAAGGTGCTTTTGAGAATATAGTGGCCAGGAAACCCCACAGCCCCAAAGTCTGTATGGCAATGCAAGTAGTTCCCAGAGACCTTGAAAACAAGCAAGACTTTGTCTGGCTGACGCCTTGGTTGTGGGAGACAGGTCAGGACGTTTGAAATTTTTGAGGCCGATGCTGGGAAAAAAGTGAAAAAAAGGTGCTTTTGAGGATAGAGTGGCCAGGAAAGCCCGCAGCCCCAAACTCTGGGTGGCAATGCAAGTAGTTCCCAGAGACGTTCAAAACAAGCAGGAGGTGTTCTGGCTGCCACCTGGGTTGTGGAGTCAGCTCCTATCTTTGGCAATTTTTGAGGCCGGTGCTGGGAAAAAGTGAAAAAAAGATGCTTTTGAGAATAGAGTGGCCAGGAAACCCCGCAGCCCCAAAGTATGGATGGCAATGCAAGTAGATCCCAGAGGCGTTCCTAAAAAATCAAGAGATGTTCTGGCTGCCAACTTGTGTGTAGGACTCAGTTCCAGACGTTCGGCAAATGTGAGGCCTGTGCTGGGCAAAAGTGAACATAAGGTGCTTTTGAGGATAGAGTGGCCAGGAAAGCCCGTAGCCCCAAAGTCCGACTGGCAATGCAAGTAGTTCCCAGAGACCTTGAAAGAAAGCAAGAGTTGTTCTGGCTGCCACCTGGGTTGTAGGAGCCAGACCAGGACGTTTGGAATTTTTGGAGGCTGGTGCTGGAAAAAAAAGGGAAAAAAGTGAAAAAAAGGTGCTTTTGAGAATATAGTGGCCAGGAAACCCCACAGCCCCAAACTATGGATGGCAATGCAAGTAGTTCCCAGAGACCTTGAAAACAAGCAAGACTTTGTCTGGCTGACGCCTTGGTTGTGGGAGCCAGGTCAGGACGTTTGAAATTTTTGAGGCCGATGCTGGGAAAAAAGTGAAAAAAAGGTGCTTTTGAGGATAGAGTGGCCAGGAAAGCCCGCAGCCCCAAAGTATGGATGGCAATGCAAGTAGTTCCCAGAGACGTTCAAAACAAGCAGGAGGTGTTCTGGCTGCCACCTGGGTTGTGGAGTCAGCTCCTATCTTTTGGAATTTTTGAGGCCGGTGCTGGGAAAAAGTGAAAAAAAGGTGCTTTTGAGGATAGAGTGGCCAGGAAAGCCCGTAGCCCCAAAGTCCGACTGGCAATGCAAGTAGTTCCCAGAGACCTTGAAAGAAAGCAAGAGTTGTTCTGGCTGCCACCTTCGTTGTACGAGCCAGACCAGGACGTTTGGAATTTTTGGAGGCTGGTGCTGGAAAAAAAAGGGAAAAAATTGAAAAAAAGGTGCTTTTGAGAATATAGTGGCCAGGAAACCCCACAGCCCCAAAGTCTGTATGGCAATGCAAGTAGTTCCCAGAGACCTTGAAAACAAGCAAGACTTTGTCTGGCTGACGCCTTGGTTGTGGGAGACAGGTCAGGACGTTTGAAATTTTTGAGGCCGATGCTGGGAAAAAAGTGAAAAAAAGGTGCTTTTGAGGATAGAGTGGCCAGGAAAGCCCGCAGCCCCAAAGTCCGACTGGCAATGCAAGTAGTTCCCAGAGACCTCGAAAACAAGCAAGACGGTCTGGCTGCCAACTTGATTGTGGGAGCCAGGCCAAGACGTTTGGAATTTTTGGAGGCCGGTGCTGGGAAAAAAGTGAAAAAAAGGTGGTTTTGAGGATAGAGTGGCCAGGAAAGCCCGCAGCCCCAAACTCTGGGTGGCAATGCAAGTAGTTCCCAGAGACGTTGAAAACAAGCAAGAGTTGTTCTGGCTGCCACCTTCGTTGTACGAGCCAGACCAGGACGTTCGGCATATTGGAGTCCAGAGCTGGGAAAAAGTGAACATAAGGTTCTTTTGAGGATCGAGTGGCAAGGAAAGCCCGCAGCCCCAAAGTCTGTATGGCAATGCAAGTAGTTCCCAGAGACCTTGAAAACAAGCAAGACTTTGTCTGGCTGACGCCTTGGTTGTGGGAGCCAGGTCAGGACGTTTGAAATTTTTGAGGCCGATGCTAGGAAAAAAGTGAAAAAAAGGTGCTTTTGAGGATAGAGTGGCCAGGAAAGCCCGCAGCCCCAAAGTATGGATGGCAATGCAAGTAGTTCCCAGAGACCTTGTAAACAAGCAAGACTTTGTCTGGCTGACGCCTTGGTTGTGGGAGACAGGTCAGGACGTTTGAAATTTTTGAGGCCGATGCTGGGAAAAAAGTGAAAAAAAGGTGCTTTTGAGGATAGAGTGGCCAGGAAAGCCCGCAGCCCCAAACTCTGGTTGGCAATGCAAGTAGTTCCCAGAGACGTTCAAAACAAGCAGGAGGTGTTCTGGCTGCCACCTGGGTTGTGGAGTCAGCTCCTATCTTTGGCAATTTTTGAGGCCGGTGCTGGGAAAAAGTGAAAAAGAGATGCTTTTGAAAATAGAGTGGCCAGGAAACCTCGCAGCCCCAAAGTATGGATGGCAATGCAAGTAGATCCCAGAGGCGTTCCTAAAAAATCAAGAGATGTTCTGGCTGCCAACTTGTGTGTAGGACTGAGTTCCGGACGTTCGGCAAATGTAAGGCCTGTGCTGTGAAAAAAGGGTGCTTTTGAGGATAGAGTGGCCAGGAAAGCCCGTAGCCCCAAAGTCTGTATGGCAATGCAAGTAGTTCCCAGAGACCTTGAAAACAAGCAAGACTTTGTCTGGCTGACGCCTTGGTTGTGGGAGACAGGTCAGGACGTTTGAAATTTTTGAGGCCGATGCTGGGAAAAAAGTAAAAAAGGTGCTTTTGAGGATAGAGTGGCCAGGAAAGCCCGCAGCCCCAAACTCTGGTTGGCAATGCAAGTAGTTCCCAGAGACGTTCAAAACAAGCAGGAGGTGTTCTGGCTGCCACGTGGGTTGTGGAGTCAGCTCCTATCTTTTGGAATTTTTGAGGCCGGTGCTGGGAAAAAAAGAAAAAAAAGGTGGTTATGAGGATAGAGTGGCCAGGAAAGCCCGCAGCCCCAAACTCTGGGTGGCAATGCAAGTAGTTCCCAGAGGCGTTCCTAAAAATCAAGAGTTGTTCTGGCTGCTACCTTGGGTGTAGGACTCAGTTCCGGACGTTCGGCAAATGTGAGGCCTGTGCTGGGCAAAAGTGAACATAAGGTGCTTTTGAGGATAGAGTGGCCAGGAAAGCCCGTAGCCCCAAAGTCCGACTGGCAATGCAAGTAGTTCCCAGAGACCTTGAAAGAAAGCAAGAGTTGTTCTGGCTGCCACCTTCGTTGTAGGAGCCAGACCAGGACGTTTGGAATTTTTGGAGGCTGGTGCTGGAAAAAAAAGGGAAAAAATTGAAAAAAAGGTGCTTTTGAGAATATAGTGGCCAGGAAACCCCACAGCCCCAAAGTCTGTATGGCAATGCAAGTAGTTCCCAGAGACCTTGAAAACAAGCAAGACTTTGTCTGGCTGACGCCTTGGTTGTGGGAGACAGGTCAGGACGTTTGAAATTTTTGAGGCCGATGCTGGGAAAAAAGTGAAAAAAAGGTCCTTTTGAGGAGAGAGTGGCCAGGAAAGCCCGCAGCCCCAAACTCTGGGTGGCAATGCAAGTAGTTCCCAGAGACGTTCAAAACAAGCAGGAGGTGTTCTGGCTGCCACCTGGGTTGTGGAGTCAGCTCCTATCTTTGGCAATTTTTGAGGCCGGTGCTGGGAAAAAGTGAAAAAAAGATGCTTTTGAGAATAGAGTGGCCAGGAAACCCCGCAGCCCCAAAGTATGGATGGCAATGCAAGTAGATCCCAGAGGCGTTCCTAAAAAATCAAGAGATGTTCTGGCTGCCAACTTGTGTGTAGGACTCAGTTCCAGACGTTCGGCAAATGTGAGGCCTGTGCTGGGCAAAAGTGAACATAAGGTGCTTTTGAGGATAGAGTGGCCAGGAAAGCCCGTAGCCCCAAAGTCCGACTGGCAATGCAAGTAGTTCCCAGAGACCTTGAAAGAAAGCAAGAGTTGTTCTGGCTGCCACCTGGGTTGTAGGAGCCAGACCAGGACGTTTGGAATTTTTGGAGGCTGGTGCTGGAAAAAAAAGGGAAAAAAGTGAAAAAAAGGTGCTTTTGAGAATATAGTGGCCAGGAAACCCCACAGCCCCAAACTATGGATGGCAATGCAAGTAGTTCCCAGAGACCTTGAAAACAAGCAAGACTTTGTCTGGCTGACGCCTTGGTTGTGGGAGCCAGGTCAGGACGTTTGAAATTTTTGAGGCCGATGCTGGGAAAAAAGTGAAAAAAAGGTGCTTTTGAGGATAGAGTGGCCAGGAAAGCCCGCAGCCCCAAACTCTGAGTGGCAATGCAAGTAGTTCCCAGAGACGTTCAAAACAAGCAGGAGGTGTTCTGGCTGCCACCTGGGTTGTGGAGTCAGCTCCTATCTTTTGGAATTTTTGAGGCCGGTGCTGGGAAAAAGTGAAAAAAAGGTGCTTTTGAGGATAGAGTGGCCAGGAAAGCCCGTAGCCCCAAAGTCCGACTGGCAATGCAAGTAGTTCCCAGAGACCTTGAAAGAAAGCAAGAGTTGTTCTGGCTGCCACCTTCGTTGTACGAGCCAGACCAGGACGTTTGGAATTTTTGGAGGCTGGTGCTGGAAAAAAAAGGGAAAAAATTGAAAAAAAGGTGCTTTTGAGAATATAGTGGCCAGGAAACCCCACAGCCCCAAAGTCTGTATGGCAATGCAAGTAGTTCCCAGAGACCTTGAAAACAAGCAAGACTTTGTCTGGCTGACGCCTTGGTTGTGGGAGACAGGTCAGGACGTTTGAAATTTTTGAGGCCGATGCTGGGAAAAAAGTGAAAAAAAGGTGCTTTTGAGGATAGAGTGGCCAGGAAAGCCCGCAGCCCCAAAGTCCGACTGGCAATGCAAGTAGTTCCCAGAGACCTCGAAAACAAGCAAGACGGTCTGGCTGCCAACTTGATTGTGGGAGCCAGGCCAAGACGTTTGGAATTTTTGGAGGCCGGTGCTGGGAAAAAAGTGAAAAAAAGGTGGTTTTGAGGATAGAGTGGCCAGGAAAGCCCGCAGCCCCAAACTCTGGGTGGCAATGCAAGTAGTTCCCAGAGACGTTGAAAACAAGCAAGAGTTGTTCTGGCTGCCACCTTCGTTGTACGAGCCAGACCAGGACGTTCGGCATATTGGAGTCCAGAGCTGGGAAAAAGTGAACATAAGGTTCTTTTGAGGATCGAGTGGCAAGGAAAGCCCGCAGCCCCAAAGTCTGTATGGCAATGCAAGTAGTTCCCAGAGACCTTGAAAACAAGCAAGACTTTGTCTGGCTGACGCCTTGGTTGTGGGAGCCAGGTCAAGACGTTTGAAATTTTTGAGGCCGATGCTAGGAAAAAAGTGAAAAAAAGGTGCTTTTGAGGATAGAGTGGCCAGGAAAGCCCGCAGCCCCAAAGTATGGATGGCAATGCAAGTAGTTCCCAGAGACCTTGTAAACAAGCAAGACTTTGTCTGGCTGACGCCTTGGTTGTGGGAGACAGGTCAGGACGTTTGAAATTTTTGAGGCCGATGCTGGGAAAAAAGTGAAAAAAAGGTGCTTTTGAGGATAGAGTGGCCAGGAAAGCCCGCAGCCCCAAACTCTGTATGGCAATGCAAGTAGTTCCCAGAGACGTTCAAAACAAGCAGGAGGTGTTCTGGCTGCCACCTGGGTTGTGGAGTCAGCTCCTATCTTTGGCAATTTTTGAGGCCGGTGCTGGGAAAAAGTGAACATAAGGTGCTTTTGAGGATAGAGTGGCCAGGAAAGCCCGTAGCCCCAAAGTCCGACTGGCAATGCAAGTAGTTCCCAGAGACCTTGAAAGAAAGCAAGAGTTGTTCTGGCTGCCACCTTGGTTGTAGGAGCCAGAGCAGGACGTTCGGCATATTGGAGTCCAGAGCTGGGAAAAAGTGAACATAAGGTTCTTTTGAGGATCGAGTGGCCAGGAAAGCCCGCAGCCCCAAACTCTGGTTGGCAATGCAAGTAGTTCTTAGAGATGTTCAAAAGAAGCAGGAGGTGTTCTGGCTGCCACTGGGTTGCGGAGTCAGCTCCTATCTTTGGGAATTTTTGAGGCCGGTGCTGGGAAAAAGTGAAAAAAAGATGCTTTTGAGAATAGAGTGGCCAGGAAACCCCGCAGCCCCAAAGTATGGATGGCAATGCAAGTAGATCCCAGAGGCGTTCCTAAAAAATCAAGAGATGTTCTGGCTGCCAACTTGTGTGTAGGACTCAGTTCCGGACGTTCGGCAAATGTAAGGCCTGTGCTGTGAAAAAAGGGTGCTTTTGAGGATAGAGTGGCCAGGAAAGCCCGTAGCCCCAAAGTCTATATGGCAATGCAATTAGTTCCCAGAGGCCTTGAAAACAAGCAAGACTTTGTCTGGCTGACGCCTTGGTTGTGGGAGACAGGTCAGGACGTTTGAAATTTTTGAGGCCGATGCTGGGAAAAAAGTAAAAAAAGGTGGTTTTGAAGATAGAGTGGCCAGGAAAGCCCGCAGCCCCAAACTCTGGTTGGCAATGCAAGTAGTTCCCAGAGACGTTCAAAACAAGCAGGAGGTGTTCTGGCTGCCACCTGTGTTGTGGAGTCAGCTCCTATCTTTTGGAATTTTTGAGGCCGGTGCTGGGTTAAAGTGAAAAAAAGATGCTTTTGAGAATAGAGTGGCCAGGAAACCCCGCAGCCCCAAAGTATGGATGGCAATGCAAGTAGATCCCAGAGGCGTTCCTAAAAAATCAAGAGATGTTCTGGCTGCCAACTTGTGTGTAGGACTCAGTTCCGGACGTTCGGCAAATGTAAGGCCTGTGCTGGGCAAAAGTGAACATAAGGTGCTTTTGAGGATCGAGTGGCCAGGAAAGCCCGCAGCCCCAAACTCTGGGTGGCAATGCAAGTAGTTCTTAGAGATGTTCAAAAGAAGCAGGAGGTGTTCTGGTTGCCACCTGGGTTGTGGAGTCAGCTCCTATCTTTGGGAATTTTTGAGGCCGGTGCTGGGAAAAAGTGAAAAAAAGATGCTTTTGAGAATATAGTGGCCAGGAAACCCCGCAGCCCCAAAGTCTGTATGGCAATGCAAGTAGTTCGCAGAGACCTTGAAAACAAGCAAGACTTTGTCTGGCTGACGCCTTGGTTGTGGGAGCCAGGTCATGACGTTTGAAATTTTTTGATGCCGATGCTGGGAAAAAAGTGAAAAAAAGGTGCTTTTGAGGATAGAGTGGCCAGGAAAGCCCGTAGCCCCAAAGTATGGATGGCAATGCAAGTAGATCCCAGAGGCGTTCCTAAAAAATCAAGAGATGTTCTGGCTGCCAACTTGTGTGTAGGACTCAGTTCCGGACGTTCGGCAAATGTAAGGCCTGTGCTGTGAAAAAAGGGTGCTTTTGAGGATAGAGTGGCCAGGAAAGCCCGTAGCCCCAAAGTCTATATGGCAATGCAATTAGTTCCCAGAGGCCTTGAAAACAAGCAAGACTTTGTCTGGCTGACGCCTTGGTTGTGGGAGACAGGTCAGGACGTTTGAAATTTTTGAGGCCGATGCTGGGAAAAAAGTAAAAAAAGGTGGTTTTGAAGATAGAGTGGCCAGGAAAGCCCGCAGCCCCAAACTCTGGTTGGCAATGCAAGTAGTTCCCAGAGACGTTCAAAACAAGCAGGAGGTGTTCTGGCTGCCACCTGTGTTGTGGAGTCAGCTCCTATCTTTTGGAATTTTTGAGGCCGGTGCTGGGAAAAAGTGAAAAAAAGATGCTTTTGAGAATATAGTGGCCAGGAAACCCCGCAGCCCCAAAGTCTGTATGGCAATGCAAGTAGTTCCCAGAGACCTTGAAAACAAGCAAGACTTTGTCTGGCTGACGCCTTGGTTGTGGGAGCCAGGTCATGACGTTTGAAATTTTTTGATGCCGATGCTGGGAAAAAAGTGAAAAAAAGGTGCTTTTGAGGATAGAGTGGCCAGGAAAGCCCGTAGCCCCAAAGTCCGACTGGCAATGCAAGTAGTTCCCAGAGACCTTGAAAGAAAGCAAGAGTTGTTCTGGCTGCCACCTTCGTTGTAGGAGCCAGACCAGGACGTTTGGAATTTTTGGAGGCTGGTGCTGGAAAAAAAAGGGAAAAAATTGAAAAGAAGATGCTTTTGAGAATATAGCGGCCAGGAAACCCCACAGCCCCAAAGTCTGTATGGCAATGCAAGTAGTTCCCAGAGACCTTGAAAACAAGCAAGACTTTGTCTGGCTGACGCCTTGGTTGTGGGAGACAGGTCAGGACGTTTGAAATTTTTGAGGCCGATGCTGGGAAAAAAGTGAAAAAAAGGTGGTTTTGAAGATAGAGTGGCCAGGAAAGCCCGCAGCCCCAAACTCTGGGTGGCAATGCAAGTAGTTCCCAGAGACGTTCAAAACAAGCAGGAGGTGTTCTGGCTGCCACCTGGGTTGTGGAGTCAGCTCCTATCTTTGGCAATTTTTGAGGCCGGTGCTGGGAAAAAGTGAAAAAAAGATGCTTTTGAGAATAGAGTGGCCAGGAAACCCCGCAGCCCCAAAGTATGGATGGCAATGCAAGTAGTTCCCAGAGACCTTGAAAACAAGCAAGACTTTGTCTGGCTGACGCCTTGGTTGTGGGAGCCAGGTCAGGACGTTTGAAATTTTTGATGCCGATGCTAGGAAAAAAGTGAAAAAAGGTTCTTTTGAGGATAGATTGGCCAGGAAACCCCGCAGCCCCAAAGTATGGATGGCAATGCAAGTAGTTCCCAGAGACCTTGAAAACAAGCAAGACTTTGTCTGGCTGACGCCTTGGTTGTGGGAGACAGGTCAGGACGTTTGAAATTTTTGAGGCCGATGCTGGGAAAAAAGTAAAAAAAGGTGGTTTTGAAGATAGAGTGGCCAGGAAAGCCCGCAGCCCCAAAGTCCGACTGGCAATGCAAGTAGTTCCCAGAGACGTTCAAAACAAGCAGGAGGTGTTCTGGCTGCCACCTTCGTTGTACGAGCCAGACCAGGACGTTTGGAATTTTTGGAGGCTGGTGCTGGAAAAAAAAGGGAAAAAATTGAAAAAAAGGTGCTTTTGAGAATATAGTGGCCAGGAAACCCCACAGCCCCAAAGTCTGTATGGCAATGCAAGTAGTTCCCAGAGACCTTGAAAACAAGCAAGACTTTGTCTGGCTGACGCCTTGGTTGTGGGAGCCAGGTCAGGACGTTTGAAATTTTTGAGGCCGATGCTGGGAAAAAAGTGAAAAAAAGGTGCTTTTGAGGATAGAGTGGCCAGGAAAGCCCGCAGCCCCAAAGTCCGACTGGCAATGCAAGTAGTTCCCAGAGACCTCGAAAACAAGCAAGACGGTCTGGCTGCCAACTTGATTGTGGGAGCCAGGCCAAGACGTTTGGAATTTTTGGAGGCCGGTGCTGGGAAAAAAGTGAAAAAAAGGTGGTTTTGAGGATAGAGTGGCCAGGAAAGCCCGCAGCCCCAAACTCTGGGTGGCAATGCAAGTAGTTCCCAGAGACCTTGAAAACAAGCAAGAGTTGTTCTGGCTGCCACCTTGGTTGTAGGAGCCAGGCCAGGACGTTCGGCATATTGGAGTCCAGAGCTGGGAAAAAGTGAACATAAGGTTCTTTTGAGGATCGAGTGGCAAGGAAACCCCGCAGCCCCAAAGTCTGTATGGCAATGCAAGTAGTTCCCAGAGACCTTGAAAACAAGCAAGACTTTGTCTGGCTGACGCCTTGGTTGTGGGAGACAGGTCAAGACGTTTGAAATTTTTGAGGCCGATGCTGGGAAAAAAGTGAAAAAAAGGTGCTTTTGAGGATAGAGTGCCCAGGAAACCCCGCAGCCCCAAAGTATGGATGGCAATGCAAGTAGTTCCCAGAGACCTTGAAAACAAGCAAGACTTTGTCTGGCTGACGCCTTGGTTGTGGGAGACAGGTCATGACGTTTGAAATTTTTGAGGCCGATGCTGGGAAAAAAGTAAAAAAAGGTGGTTTTGAAGATAGAGTGGCCAGGAAAGCCCGCAGCCCCAAACTCTGGTTGGCAATGCAAGTAGTTCCCAGAGACGTTCAAAACAAGCAGGAGGTGTTCTGGCTGCCACCTGTGTTGTGGAGTCAGCTCCTATCTTTTGGAATTTTTGAGGCCGGTGCTGGGTTAAAGTGAAAAAAAGATGCTTTTGAGAATAGAGTGGCCAGGAAACCCCGCAGCCCCAAAGTATGGATGGCAATGCAAGTAGATCCCAGAGGCGTTCCTAAAAAATCAAGAGATGTTCTGGCTGCCAACTTGTGTGTAGGACTCTGTTCCGGACGTTCGGCAAATGTGAGGCCTGTGCTGGGCAAAAGTGAACATAAGGTGCTTTTGAGGATAGAGTGGCCAGGAAAGCCCGTAGCCCCAAAGTCCGACTGGCAATGCAAGTAGTTCCCAGAGACCTTGAAAGAAAGCAAGAGTTGTTCTGGCTGCCACCTGGGTTGTAGGAGCCAGACCAGGACGTTTGGAATTTTTGGAGGCTGGTGCTGGAAAAAAAAGGGAAAAAATTGAAAAAAAGGTGCTTTTGAGAATATAGTGGCCAGGAAACCCCGCAGCCCCAAAGTATGGATGGCAATGCAAGTAGTTCCCAGAGACCTTGAAAACAAGCAAGACTTTGTCTGGCTGACGCCTTGGTTGTGGGAGCCAGGTCAGGACGTTTGAAATTTTTGAGGCCGATGCTGGGAAAAAAGTAAAAAAAGGTGCTTTTGAGGATAGAGTGGCCAGGAAAGCCCGCAGCCCCAAAGTCTGGGTGGCAATGCAAGTAGTTCCCAGAGACGTTCAAAACAAGCAGGAGGTGTTCTGGCTGCCACCTGTGTTGTGGAGTCAGCTCCTATCTTTTGGAATTTTTGAGGCCGGTGCTGGGTTAAAGTGAAAAAAAGATGCTTTTGAGAATAGAGTGGCCAGGAAAGCCCGCAGCCCCAAACTCTGGGTGGCAATGCAAGTAGATCCCAGAGGCGTTCCTAAAAAATCAAGAGATGTTCTGGCTGCCAACTTGTGTGTAGGACTCTGTTCCGGACGTTCGGCAAATGTGAGGCCTGTGCTGGGCAAAAGTGAACATAAGGTGCTTTTGAGGATAGAGTGGCCAGGAAAGCCCGTAGCCCCAAAGTCCGACTGGCAATGCAAGTAGTTCCCAGAGACCTTGAAAGAAAGCAAGAGTTGTTCTGGCTGCCACCTTGGTTGTAGGAGCCAGGCCAGGACGTTCTGCATATTGGAGTCCAGAGCTGGGAAAAAGTGAACATAAGGTTCTTTTGAGGATCGAGTGGCCAGGAAAGCCCGCAGCCCCAAAGTCTGGGTGGCAATGCAAGTAGTTCTTAGAGATGTTCAAAAGAAGCAGGAGGTGTTCTGGCTGCCACTGGGTTGCGGAGTCAGCTCCTATCTTTGGGAATTTTTGAGGCCGGTGCTGGGAAAAAGTGAAAAAAAGATGCTTTTGAAAATAGAGTGGCCAGGAAACCCCGCAGCCCCAAAGTATGGATGGCAATGCAAGTAGATCCCAGAGGCGTTCCTAAAAAATCAAGAGATGTTCTGGCTGCCAACTTGTGTGTAGGACTCAGTTCCGGACGTTCGGCAAATGTAAGGCCTGTGCTGTGAAAAAAGGGTGCTTTTGAGGATAGAGTGGCCAGGAAAGCCCGTAGCCCCAAAGTCTGTATGGCAATGCAAGTAGTTCCCAGAGACCTTGAAAACAAGCAAGACTTTGTCTGGCTGACGCCTTGGTTGTGGGAGACAGGTCAGGACGTTTGAAATTTTTGAGGCCGATGCTGGGAAAAAAGTAAAAAAGGTGCTTTTGAGGATAGAGTGGCCAGGAAAGCCCGCAGCCCCAAACTCTGGTTGGCAATGCAAGTAGTTCCCAGAGACGTTCAAAACAAGCAGGAGGTGTTCTGGCTGCCACCTGGGTTGTGGAGTCAGCTCCTATCTTTTGGAATTTTTGAGGCCGGTGCTGGGAAAAAGTGAAAAAAAAGGTGGTTATGAGGATAGAGTGGCCAGGAAAGCCCGCAGCCCCAAAGTATGGATGGCAATGCAAGTAGTTCCCAGAGGCGTTCCTAAAAATCAAGAGTTGTTCTGGCTGCTACCTTGGGTGTAGGACTCAGTTCCGGACGTTCGGCAAATGTGAGGCCTGTGCTGGGCAAAAGTGAACATAAGGTGCTTTTGAGGATAGAGTGGCCAGGAAAGCCCGTAGCCCCAAAGTCCGACTGGCAATGCAAGTAGTTCCCAGAGACCTTGAAGGAAAGCAAGAGTTGTTCTGGCTGCCACCTGGGTTGTAGGAGCCAGACCAGGACGTTTGGAATTTTTGGAGGCTGGTGCTGGAAAAAAAAGGGAAAAAATTGAAAAAAAGGTGCTTTTGAGAATATAGTGGCCAGGAAACCCCACAGCCCCAAAGTCTGTATGGCAATGCAAGTAGTTCCCAGAGACCTTGAAAACAAGCAAGACTTTGTCTGGCTGACGCCTTGGTTGTGGGAGACAGGTCAGGACGTTTGAAATTTTTGATGCCGATGCTAGGAAAAAAGTGAAAAAAGGTTCTTTTGAGGATAGATTGGCCAGGAAACCCCGCAGCCCCAAAGTATGGATGGCAATGCAAGTAGTTCGCAGAGACCTTGAAAACAAGCAAGACTTTGTCTGGCTGACGCCTTGGTTGTGGGAGACAGGTCAGGACGTTTGAAATTTTTGAGGCCGATGCTGGGAAAAAAGTGAAAAAAAGGTGGTTTTGAGGATAGAGTGGCCAGGAAAGCCCGCAGCCCCAAACTCTGGTTGGCAATGCAAGTAGTTCCCAGAGACGTTCAAAACAAGCAGGAGGTGTTCTGGCTGCCACCTGGGTTGTGGAGTCAGCTCCTATCTTTTGGAATATTTGAGGCCGGTGCTGGAAAAAAGTGAAAAAAAGGTGCTTTTGAGGATAGAGTGGCCAGGAAAGCCCGTAGCCCCAAAGTCCGACTGGCAATGCAAGTAGTTCCCAGAGACCTTGAAAACAAGCAAGAGTTGTTCTGGCTGCCACCTTCGTTGTACGAGCCAGACCAGGACGTTTGGAATTTTTGGAGGCTGGTGCTGGAAAAAAAAGGGAAAAAATTGAAAAGAAGATGCTTTTGAGAATATAGTGGCCAGGAAACCCCACAGCCCCAAAGTCTGTATGGCAATGCAAGTAGTTCCCAGAGACCTTGAAAACAAGCAAGACTTTGTCTGGCTGACGCCTTGGTTGTGGGAGACAGGTCAGGACGTTTGAAATTTTTGAGGCCGATGCTGGGAAAAAAGTGAAAAAAAGGTGCTTTTGAGGATAGAGTGGCCAGGAAAGCCCGCAGCCCCAAAGTCCGACTGGCAATGCAAGTAGTTCCCAGAGACCTCGAAAACAAGCAAGACGGTCTGGCTGCCAACTTGATTGTGGGAGCCAGGCCAAGACGTTTGGAATTTTTGGAGGCCGGTGCTGGGAAAAAAGTGAAAAAAAGGTGGTTTTGAGGATAGAGTGGCCAGGAAAGCCCGCAGCCCCAAAGTATGGATGGCAATGCAAGTAGTTCCCAGAGACCTTGAAAACAAGCAAAACTTTGTCTGGCTGACGCCTTGGTTGTGGGAGACAGGTCAAGACGTTTTAAATTTTTGAGGCCGATGCTGGGAAAAAAGTGAAAAAAAGGTGCTTTTGAGGATAGAGTGCCCAGGAAACCCCGCAGCCCCAAAGTATGGATGGCAATGCAAGTAGTTCCCAGAGACCTTGAAAACAAGCAAGACTTTGTCTGGCTGACGCCTTGGTTGTGGGAGACAGGTCAGGACGTTTGAAATTTTTGAGGCCGATGCTGGGAAAAAAGTGAAAAAAAGGTGCTTTTGAGGATAGAGTGCCCAGGAAACCCCGCAGCCCCAAAGTATGGATGGCAATGCAAGTAGTTCCCAGAGACCTTGAAAACAAGCAAGACTTTGTCTGGCTGACGCCTTGGTTGTGGGAGACAGGTCAAGACGTTTGAAATTTTTGAGGCCGATGCTGGGAAAAAAGTGAAAAAAAGGTGCTTTTGAGGATAGAGTGCCCAGGAAACCCCGCAGCCCCAAAGTATGGATGGCAATGCAAGTAGTTCCCAGAGACCTTGAAAACAAGCAAGACTTTGTCTGGCTGACGCCTTGGTTGTGGGAGACAGGTCAGGACGTTTGAAATTTTTGAGGCCGATGCTGGGAAAAAAGTAAAAAAAAGTGCTTTTGAAGATAGAGTGGCCAGGAAAGCCCGCAGCCCCAAACTCTGGTTGGCAATGCAAGTAGTTCCCAGAGACGTTCAAAACAAGCAGGAGGTGTTCTGGCTGCCACCTGTGTTGTGGAGTCAGCTCCTATCTTTTGGAATTTTTGAGGCCGGTGCTGGGTTAAAGTGAAAAAAAGATGCTTTTGAGAATAGAGTGGCCAGGAAACCCCGCAGCCCCAAAGTATGGATGGCAATGCAAGTAGATCCCAGAGGCGTTCCTAAAAAATCAAGAGATGTTCTGGCTGCCAACTTGTGTGTAGGACTCTGTTCCGGACGTTCGGCAAATGTGAGGCCTGTGCTGGGCAAAAGTGAACATAAGGTGCTTTTGAGGATAGAGTGGCCAGGAAAGCCCGTAGCCCCAAAGTCCGACTGGCAATGCAAGTAGTTCCCAGAGACCTTGAAAGAAAGCAAGAGTTGTTCTGGCTGCCACCTGGGTTGTAGGAGCCAGACCAGGACGTTTGGAATTTTTGGAGGCTGGTGCTGGAAAAAAAAGGGAAAAAATTGAAAAAAAGGTGCTTTTGAGAATATAGTGGCCAGGAAACCCCGCAGCCCCAAAGTATGGATGGCAATGCAAGTAGTTCCCAGAGACCTTGAAAACAAGCAAGACTTTGTCTGGCTGACGCCTTGGTTGTGGGAGACAGGTCAGGACGTTTGAAATTTTTGAGGCCGATGCTGGGAAAAAAGTAAAAAAAGGTGCTTTTGAGGATAGAGTGGCCAGGAAAGCCCGCAGCCCCAAAGTCTGGGTGGCAATGCAAGTAGTTCCCAGAGACGTTCAAAACAAGCAGGAGGTGTTCTGGCTGCCACCTGTGTTGTGGAGTCAGCTCCTATCTTTTGGAATTTTTGAGGCCGGTGCTGGGTTAAAGTGAAAAAAAGATGCTTTTGAGAATAGAGTGGCCAGGAAAGCCCGCAGCCCCAAACTCTGGGTGGCAATGCAAGTAGATCCCAGAGGCGTTCCTAAAAAATCAAGAGATGTTCTGGCTGCCAACTTGTGTGTAGGACTCTGTTCCGGACGTTCGGCAAATGTGAGGCCTGTGCTGGGCAAAAGTGAACATAAGGTGCTTTTGAGGATAGAGTGGCCAGGAAAGCCCGTAGCCCCAAAGTCCGACTGGCAATGCAAGTAGTTCCCAGAGACCTTGAAAGAAAGCAAGAGTTGTTCTGGCTGCCACCTTGGTTGTAGGAGCCAGGCCAGGACGTTCTGCATATTGGAGTCCAGAGCTGGGAAAAAGTGAACATAAGGTTCTTTTGAGGATCGAGTGGCCAGGAAAGCCCGCAGCCCCAAAGTCTGGGTGGCAATGCAAGTAGTTCTTAGAGATGTTCAAAAGAAGCAGGAGGTGTTCTGGCTGCCACTGGGTTGCGGAGTCAGCTCCTATCTTTGGGAATTTTTGAGGCCGGTGCTGGGAAAAAGTGAAAAAAAGATGCTTTTGAAAATAGAGTGGCCAGGAAACCCCGCAGCCCCAAAGAATGGATGGCAATGCAAGTAGATCCCAGAGGCGTTCCTAAAAAATCAAGAGATGTTCTGGCTGCCAACTTGTGTGTAGGACTGAGTTCCGGACGTTCGGCAAATGTAAGGCCTGTGCTGTGAAAAAAGGGTGCTTTTGAGAATAGAGTGGCCAGGAAACCCCGCAGCCCCAAAGTATGGATGGCAATGCAAGTAGTTCCCAGAGACCTTGAAAACAAGCAAGACTTTGTCTGGCTGACGCCTTGGTTGTGGGAGACAGGTCAGGACGTTTGAAATTTTTGAGGCCGATGCTGGGAAAAAAGTAAAAAAAGGTGCTTTTGAGGATAGAGTGGCCAGGAAAGCCCGCAGCCCCAAAGTCTGGGTGGCAATGCAAGTAGTTCCCAGAGACGTTCAAAACAAGCAGGAGGTGTTCTGGCTGCCACCTGTGTTGTGGAGTCAGCTCCTATCTTTTGGAATTTTTGAGGCCGGTGCTGGGTTAAAGTGAAAAAAAGATGCTTTTGAGAATAGAGTGGCCAGGAAAGCCCGCAGCCCCAAACTCTGGGTGGCAATGCAAGTAGATCCCAGAGGCGTTCCTAAAAAATCAAGAGATGTTCTGGCTGCCAACTTGTGTGTAGGACTCTGTTCTGGACGTTCGGCAAATGTGAGGCCTGTGCTGGGCAAAAGTGAACATAAGGTGCTTTTGAGGATAGAGTGGCCAGGAAAGCCCGTAGCCCCAAAGTCCGACTGGCAATGCAAGTAGTTCCCAGAGACCTTGAAAGAAAGCAAGAGTTGTTCTGGCTGCCACCTTGGTTGTAGGAGCCAGGCCAGGACGTTCTGCATATTGGAGTCCAGAGCTGGGAAAAAGTGAACATAAGGTTCTTTTGAGGATCGAGTGGCCAGGAAAGCCCGCAGCCCCAAAGTCTGGGTGGCAATGCAAGTAGTTCTTAGAGATGTTCAAAAGAAGCAGGAGGTGTTCTGGCTGCCACTGGGTTGCGGAGTCAGCTCCTATCTTTGGGAATTTTTGAGGCCGGTGCTGGGAAAAAGTGAAAAAAAGATGCTTTTGAAAATAGAGTGGCCAGGAAACCCCGCAGCCCCAAAGTATGGATGGCAATGCAAGTAGATCCCAGAGGCGTTCCTAAAAAATCAAGAGATGTTCTGGCTGCCAACTTGTGTGTAGGACTGAGTTCCGGACGTTCGGCAAATGTAAGGCCTGTGCTGTGAAAAAAGGGTGCTTTTGAGGATAGAGTGGCCAGGAAAGCCCGTAGCCCCAAAGTCTGTATGGCAATGCAAGTAGTTCCCAGAGACCTTGAAAACAAGCAAGACTTTGTCTGGCTGACGCCTTGGTTGTGGGAGACAGGTCAGGACGTTTGAAATTTTTGAGGCCGATGCTGGGAAAAAAGTAAAAAAGGTGCTTTTGAGGATAGAGTGGCCAGGAAAGCCCGCAGCCCCAAACTCTGGTTGGCAATGCAAGTAGTTCCCAGAGACGTTCAAAACAAGCAGGAGGTGTTCTGGCTGCCACCTGGGTTGTGGAGTCAGCTCCTATCTTTTGGAATATTTGAGGCCGGTGCTGGGAAAAAGTGAAAAAAAAGGTGGTTATGAGGATAGAGTGGCCAGGAAAGCCCGCAGCCCCAAACTCTGGGTGGCAATGCAAGTAGTTCCCAGAGGCGTTCCTAAAAATCAAGAGTTGTTCTGGCTGCTACCTTGGGTGTAGGACTCAGTTCCGGACGTTCGGCAAATGTGAGGCCTGTGCTGGGCAAAAGTGAACATAAGGTGCTTTTGAGGATAGAGTGGCCAGGAAAGCCCGTAGCCCCAAAGTCCGACTGGCAATGCAAGTAGTTCCCAGAGACCTTGAAAGAAAGCAAGAGTTGTTCTGGCTGCCACCTGGGTTGTAGGAGCCAGACCAGGACGTTTGGAATTTTTGGAGGCTGGTGCTGGAAAAAAAAGGGAAAAAATTGAAAAAAAGGTGCTTTTGAGAATATAGTGGCCAGGAAACCCCACAGCCCCAAAGTCTGTATGGCAATGCAAGTAGTTCCCAGAGACCTTGAAAACAAGCAAGACTTTGTCTGGCTGACGCCTTGGTTGTGGGAGACAGGTCAGGACGTTTGAAATTTTTGAGACCGATGCTGGGAAAAAAGTGAAAAAAAGGTGGTTTTGAAGATAGAGTGGCCAGGAAAGCCCGCAGCCCCAAACTCTGGGTGGCAATGCAAGTAGTTCCCAGAGACGTTCAAAACAAGCAGGAGGTGTTCTGGCTGCCACCTGGGTTGTGGAGTCAGCTCCTATCTTTGGCAATTTTTGAGGCCGGTGCTGGGAAAAAGTGAACATAAGGTGCTTTTGAGGATAGAGTGGCCAGGAAACCCCGCAGCCCCAAAGTATGGATGGCAATGCAAGTAGATCCCAGAGGCGTTCCTAAAAAATCAAGAGATGTTCTGGCTGCCAACTTGTGTGTAGGACTCAGTTCCGGACGTTCGGCAAATGTGAGGCCTGTGCTGGGCAAAAGTGAACATAAGGTGCTTTAGAGGATAGAGTGGCCAGGAAAGCCCGCAGCCCCAATCTCTGGGTGGCAATGCAAGTAGTTCCCAGAGATTTTTCAAAACAAGCAGGAGGTGTTCTGGTTGCCACCTGGGTTGTGAAGTCAGCTCCTATCTTTTGGAATTTTTGAGGCCGGTGCTGGGAAAAAGTGAAAAAAGGTTCTTTTGAGGATAGATTGGCCAGGAAACCCCGCAGCCCCAAAGTATGGATGGCAATGCAAGTAGTTCCCAGAGACCTTGAAAACAAGCAAGACTTTGTCTGGCTGACGCCTTGGTTGTGGGAGCCAGGTCAGGACGTTTGAAATTTTTGAGGCCGATGCTGGGAAAAAAGTGAAAAAAAGGTGCTTTTGAGGATAGAGTGGCCAGGAAAGCCCGCAGCCCCAAACTCTGGTTGGCAATGCAAGTAGTTCCCAGAGACGTTCAAAACAAGCAGGAGGTGTTCTGGCTGCCACCTGGGTTGTGGAGTCAGCTCCTATCTTTTGGAATATTTGAGGCCGGTGCTGGAAAAAAGTGAAAAAAAGATGCTTTTGAGGATAGAGTGGCCAGGAAAGCCCGCAGCCCCAAAGTCCGACTGGCAATGCAAGTAGTTCCCAGAGACCTTGAAAGAAAGCAAGAGTTGTTCTGGCTGCCACCTTCGTTGTACGAGCCAGACCAGGACGTTTGGAATTTTTGGAGGCTGGTGCTGGAAAAAAAAGGGAAAAAATTGAAAAAAAGGTGCTTTTGAGAATATAGTGGCCAGGAAACCCCACAGCCCCAAAGTCTGTATGGCAATGCAAGTAGTTCCCAGAGACCTTGAAAACAAGCAAGACTTTGTCTGGCTGACGCCTTGGTTGTGGGAGACAGGTCAGGACGTTTGAAATTTTTGAGGCCGATGCTGGGAAAAAAGTGAAAAAAAGGTGCTTTTGAGGAGAGAGTGGCCAGGAAAGCCCGCAGCCCCAAACTCTGGGTGGCAATGCAAGTAGTTCCCAGAGACGTTCAAAACAAGCAGGAGGTGTTCTGGCTGCCACCTGGGTTGTGGAGTCAGCTCCTATCTTTTGGAATTTTTGAGGCCGGTGCTGGGAAAAAGTGAAAAAAAGGTGGTTTTGAGGATCGAGTGGCCAGGAAAGCCCGCAGCCCCAAAGTCTGGGTGGCAATGCAAGTAGTTCCCAGAGACCTCGAAAACAAGCAAGACGGTCTGGCTGCCAACTTGGTTGTGGGAGCCAGGCCAAGACGTTTGGAATTTTTGGAGGTCGGTGCTGGGAAAAAAGTGAAAAAAAGGTGGTTTTGAGGATAGAGTGGCCAGGAAAGCCCGCAGCCCCAAACTCTGGGTGGCAATGCAAGTAGTTCCCAGAGACCTTGAAAACAAGCAAGAGTTGTTCTGGCTGCCACCATGGTTGTAGGAGCCAGGCCAGGACGTTCGGCATATTGGAGTCCAGAGCTGGGAAAAAGTGAACATAAGGTTCTTTTGAGGATCGAGTGGCCAGGAAAGCCCGCAGCCCCAAAGTCTGGGTGGCAATGCAAGTAGTTCCCAGAGACCTTGAAAACAAGCAAGACTTTGTCTGGCTGACGCCTTGGTTGTGGGAGCCAGGTCAGGACGTTTGAAATTTTTGAGGCCGATGCTGGGAAAAAAGTGAAAAAAAGGTGCTTTTGAGGATAGAGTGGCCAAGAAAGCCCGCAGCCCCCAAATCTGGTTGGCAATGCAAGTAGTTCCCAGAGACCTTGAAAACAAGCAAGTGTTGTTTTGGCTGCCACCTTGGTTGTAGGAGCCAGGCCAGGACGTTCGGCATATTGGAGTCCAGAGCTGGGAAAAAGTGAACATTATGTTCTTTTGAGGCTCGAGTAGCCAGGAAAGCCCGCAGCCCCAAAGTCTGGGTGGCAATGCAAGTAGTTCCCAGAGATTTTTCAAAACAAGCAGGAGGTGTTCTGATTGCCACCTGGGTTGTGGAGTCAGCTCCTATCTTTGGGAATTTTTGAGGCCGGTGCTGGGAAAAAGTGAAAAAAAGATGCTTTTGAGAATAGAGTGGCCAGGAAACCCCGCAGCCCCAAAGTATGGATGGCAATGGAAGTAGATCCCAGAGGCGTTCCTAAAAAATCAAGAGATGTTCTGGCTGCCAACTTGTGTGTAGGACTCAGTTCCGGACGTTCGGCAAATGTAAGGCCTGTGCTGGGCAAAAGTGAACATAAGGTGCTTTTGAGGATAGAGTGGCCAGGAAAGCCCGCAGCCCCAATCTCTGGGTGGCAATGCAAGTAGTTCCCAGAGATTTTTCAAAACAAGCAGGAGGTGTTCTGGTTGCCACCTGGGTTGTGGAGTCAGCTTCTATCTTTGGGAATTTTTGAGGCCGGTGCTGGGAAAAAGTGAAAAAAAGATGCTTTTGAGAATATAGTGGCCAGGAAACCCCACAGCCCCAAAGTCTGTATGGCAATGCAAGTAGTTCCCAGAGACGTTGAAAACAAGCAAGAGTTGTTCTGGCTGCCACCATGGTTGTAGGAGCCAGGCCAGGACGTTCGGCATATTGGAGTCCAGAGCTGGGAAAAAGTGAACATAAGGTGCTTTTGAGGATCGAGTGGCCAGGAAAGCCCGCAGCCCCAAATTCTGGGTGGCAATGCAAGTAGTTCCCAGAGACCTTGAAAACAAGCAAGACTTTGTCTGGCTGACGCCTTGGTTGTGGGAGCCAGGTCAGGACGTTTGAAATTTTTGAGGCCGATGCTGGGAAAAAAGTGAAAAAAAGGTGCTTTTGAGGAGAGAGTGGCCAAGAAAGCCCGCAACCCCAAACTCTGGGTGGCAATGCAAGTAGTTCCCAGAGACCTTGAAAACAAGCAAGAGTTGTTCTGGCTGCCACCATGGTTGTAGGAGCCAGGCCAGGACGTTCGGCATATTGGAGTCCAGAGCTGGGAAAAAGTGAACATAAGGTTCTTTTGAGGATCGAGTGGCCAGGAAAGCCCGCAGCCCCAAAGTCTGGGTGGCAATGCAAGTAGTTCCCAGAGACCTTGAAAACAAGCAAGACTTTGTCTGGCTGACGCCTTGGTTGTGGGAGCCAGGTCAGGACGTTTGAAATTTTTGAGGCCGATGCTGGGAAAAAAGTGAAAAAAAGGTGCTTTTGAGGATAGAGTGGCCAAGAAAGCCCGCAGCCCCCAAATCTGGTTGGCAATGCAAGTAGTTCCCAGAGACCTTGAAAACAAGCAAGTGTTGTTTTGGCTGCCACCTTGGTTGTAGGAGCCAGGCCAGGACGTTCGGCATATTGGAGTCCAGAGCTGGGAAAAAGTGAACATTATGTTCTTTTGAGGCTCGAGTAGCCAGGAAAGCCCGCAGCCCCAAAGTCTGGGTGGCAATGCAAGTAGTTCCCAGAGATTTTTCAAAACAAGCAGGAGGTGTTCTGATTGCCACCTGGGTTGTGGAGTCAGCTCCTATCTTTGGGAATTTTTGAGGCCGGTGCTGGGAAAAAGTGAAAAAAAGATGCTTTTGAGAATAGAGTGGCCAGGAAACCCCGCAGCCCCAAAGTATGGATGGCAATGCAAGTAGATCCCAGAGGCGTTCCTAAAAAATCAAGAGATGTTCTGGCTGCCAACTTGTGTGTAGGACTCAGTTCCGGACGTTCGGCAAATGTAAGGCCTGTGCTGGGCAAAAGTGAACATAAGGTGCTTTTGAGGATAGAGTGGCCAGGAAAGCCCGCAGCCCCAATCTCTGGGTGGCAATGCAAGTAGTTCCCAGAGATTTTTCAAAACAAGCAGGAGGTGTTCTGGTTGCCACCTGGGTTGTGGAGTCAGCTTCTATCTTTGGGAATTTTTGAGGCCGGTGCTGGGAAAAAGTGAAAAAAAGATGCTTTTGAGAATATAGTGGCCAGGAAACCCCACAGCCCCAAAGTCTGTATGGCAATGCAAGTAGTTCCCAGAGACGTTGAAAACAAGCAAGAGTTGTTCTGGCTGCCACCATGGTTGTAGGAGCCAGGCCAGGACGTTCGGCATATTGGAGTCCAGAGCTGGGAAAAAGTGAACATAAGGTGCTTTTGAGGATCGAGTGGCCAGGAAAGCCCGCAGCCCCAAATTCTGGGTGGCAATGCAAGTAGTTCCCAGAGACCTTGAAAACAAGCAAGACTTTGTCTGGCTGACGCCTTGGTTGTGGGAGCCAGGTCAGGACGTTTGAAATTTTTGAGGCCGATGCTGGGAAAAAAGTGAAAAAAAGGTGCTTTTGAGGAGAGAGTGGCCAAGAAAGCCCGCAACCCCAAACTCTGGGTGGCAATGCAAGTAGTTCCCAGAGACCTTGAAAGAAAGCAAGAGTTGTTCTGGCTGCCACCTTCGTTGTAGGAGCCAGACCAGGACGTTTGGAATTTTTGGAGGCTGGTGCTGGAAAAAAAAGGGAAAAAATTGAAAAAAAGGTGCTTTTGAGAATATAGTGGCCAGGAAACCCCACAGCCCCAAAGTCTGTATGGCAATGCAAGTAGTTCCCAGAGACCTTGAAAACAAGCAAGACTTTGTCTGGCTGACGCCTTGGTTGTGGGAGACAGGTCAGGACGTTTGAAATTTTTGAGGCCGATGCTGGGAAAAAAGTGAAAAAAAGGTGCTTTTGAGGAGAGAGTGGCCAGGAAAGCCCGCAGCCCCAAACTCTGGTTGGCAATGCAAGTAGTTCCCAGAGACGTTCAAAACAAGCAGGAGGTGTTCTGGCTGCCACCTGGGTTGTGGAGTCAGCTCCTATCTTTTGGAATTTTTGAGGCCGGTGCTGGGAAAAAGTGAAAAAAAGGTGGTTTTGAGGATCGAGTGGCCAGGAAAGCCCGCAGCCCCAAAGTCTGGGTGGCAATGCAAGTAGTTCCCAGAGACCTTGAAAACAAGCAAGACGGTCTGGCTGCCAACTTGGTTGTGGGAGCCAGGCCAAGACGTTTGGAATTTTTGGAGGTCGGTGCTGGGAAAAAAGTGAAAAAAAGGTGGTTTTGAGGATAGAGTGGCCAGGAAAGCCCGCAGCCCCAAACTCTGGGTGGCAATGCAAGTAGTTCCCAGAGACCTTGAAAACAAGCAAGAGTTGTTCTGGCTGCCACCATGGTTGTAGGAGCCAGGCCAGGACGTTCGGCATATTGGAGTCCAGAGCTGGGAAAAAGTGAACATAAGGTTCTTTTGAGGATCGAGTGGCCAGGAAAGCCCGCAGCCCCAAAGTCTGGGTGGCAATGCAAGTAGTTCCCAGAGACCTTGAAAACAAGCAAGACTTTGTCTGGCTGACGCCTTGGTTGTGGGAGCCAGGTCAGGACGTTTGAAATTTTTGAGGCCGATGCTGGGAAAAAAGTGAAAAAAAGGTGCTTTTGAGGATAGAGTGGCCAAGAAAGCCCGCAGCCCCCAAATCTGGTTGGCAATGCAAGTAGTTCCCAGAGACCTTGAAAACAAGCAAGTGTTGTTTTGGCTGCCACCTTGGTTGTAGGAGCCAGGCCAGGACGTTCGGCATATTGGAGTCCAGAGCTGGGAAAAAGTGAACATTATGTTCTTTTGAGGCTCGAGTAGCCAGGAAAGCCCGCAGCCCCAAAGTCTGGGTGGCAATGCAAGTAGTTCTTAGAGATGTTCAAAAGAAGCAGGAGGTGTTCTGGCTGCCACTGGGTTGCGGAGTCAGCTCCTATCTTTGGGAATTTTTGAGGCCGGTGCTGGGAAAAAGTGAAAAAAAGATGCTTTTGAAAATAGAGTGGCCAGGAAACCCCGCAGCCCCAAAGTATGGATGGCAATGCAAGTAGATCCCAGAGGCGTTCCTAAAAAATCAAGAGATGTTCTGGCTGCCAACTTGTGTGTAGGACTGAGTTCCGGACGTTCGGCAAATGTAAGGCCTGTGCTGTGAAAAAAGGGTGCTTTTGAGGATAGAGTGGCCAGGAAAGCCCGTAGCCCCAAAGTCTGTATGGCAATGCAAGTAGTTCCCAGAGACCTTGAAAAAAAGCAAGACTTTGTCTGGCTGACGCCTTGGTTGTGGGAGACAGGTCAGGACGTTTGAAATTTTTGAGGCCGATGCTGGGAAAAAAGTAAAAAAGGTGCTTTTGAGGATAGAGTGGCCAGGAAAGCCCGCAGCCCCAAACTCTGGTTGGCAATGCAAGTAGTTCCCAGAGACGTTCAAAACAAGCAGGAGGTGTTCTGGCTGCCACCTGGGTTGTGGAGTCAGCTCCTATCTTTGGGAATTTTTGAGGCCGGTGCTGGGAAAAAGTGAAAAAAAAGGTGGTTATGAGGATAGAGTGGCCAGGAAAGCCCGCAGCCCCAAACTCTGGGTGGCAATGCAAGTAGTTCCCAGAGGCGTTCGTAAAAATCAAGAGTTGTTCTGGCTGCTACCTTGGGTGTAGGACTCAGTTCCGGACGTTCGGCAAATGTGAGGCCTGTGCTGGGCAAAAATGAACATAAGGTGCTTTTGAGGATAGAGTGGCCAGGAAAGCCCGTAGCCCCAAAGTCTGTATGGCAATGCAAGTAGTTCCCAGAGACCTTGAAAACAAGCAAGACTTTGTCTGGCTGACGCCTTGGTTGTGGGAGACAGGTCAGGACGTTTGAAATTTTTGAGGCCGATGCTGGGAAAAAAGTAAAAAAGGTGCTTTTGAGGATAGAGTGGCCAGGAAAGCCCGCAGCCCCAAACTCTGTATGGCAATGCAAGTAGTTCCCAGAGACGTTCAAAACAAGCAGGAGGTGTTCTGGCTGCCACCTGGGTTGTGGAGTCAGCTCCTATCTTTTGGAATTTTTGAGGCCGGTGCTGGGAAAAAGTGAAAAAAAAGGTGCTTTTGAGGATAGAGTGGCCAGGAAAGCCCGCAGCCCCAATCTCTGGGTGGCAATGCAAGTAGTTCCCAGAGATTTTTCAAAACAAGCAGGAGGTGTTCTGGTTGCCACCTGGGTTGTGGAGTCAGCTTCTATCTTTGGGAATTTTTGAGGCCGGTGCTGGGAAAAAGTGAAAAAAAGATGCTTTTGAGAATAGAGTGGCCAGGAAACCCCACAGCCCCAAAGTCTGTATGGCAATGCAAGTAGTTCGCAGAGACCTTGAAAACAAGCAAGACTTTGTCTGGCTGACGCCTTGGTTGTGGGAGCCAGGTCATGACGTTTGAAATTTTTGAGGCCGATGCTGGGAAAAAAGTGAAAAAAAGGTGCTTTTGAGGAGAGAGTGGCCAAGAAAGCCCGCAGCCCCAAACTCTGGGTGGCAATGCAAGTAGTTCCCAGAGACCTTGAAAGAAAGCAAGAGTTGTTCTGGCTGCCACCGTCGTTGTAGGAGCCAGACCAGGACGTTTGGAATTTTTGGAGGCTGGTGCTGGAAAAAAAAGGGAAAAAATTGAAAAAAAGGTGCTTTTGAGAATATAGTGGCCAGGAAACCCCACAGCCCCAAAGTCTGTATGGCAATGCAAGTAGTTCCCAGAGACCTTGAAAACAAGCAAGACTTTGTCTGGCTGACGCCTTGGTTGTGGGAGCCAGGTCAGGACGTTTGAAATTTTTGAGGCCGATGCTGGGAAAAAAGTGAAAAAAGGTGGTTTTGAGGAGAGAGTGGCCAGGAAAGCCCGCAGCCCCAAACTCTGGTTGGCAATGCAAGTAGTTCCCAGAGACGTTCAAAACAAGCAGGAGGTGTTCTGGCTGCCACCTGGGTTGTGGAGTCAGCTCCTATCTTTTGGAATTTTTGAGGCCGGTGCTGGGAAAAAGTGAAAAAAAGGTGGTTTTGAGGATCGAGTGGCCAGGAAAGCCCGCAGCCCCAAAGTCTGGGTGGCAATGCAAGTAGTTCCCAGAGACCTCGAAAACAAGCAAGACGGTCTGGCTGCCAACTTGGTTGTGGGAGCCAGGCCAAGACGTTTGGAATTTTTGGAGGTCGGTGCTGGGAAAAAAGTGAAAAAAAGGTGGTTTTGAGGATAGAGTGGCCAGGAAAGCCCGCAGCCCCAAACTCTGGGTGGCAATGCAAGTAGTTCCCAGAGACCTTGAAAACAAGCAAGAGTTGTTCTGGCTGCCACCATGGTTGTAGGAGCCAGGCCAGGACGTTCGGCATATTGGAGTCCAGAGCTGGGAAAAAGTGAACATAAGGTTCTTTTGAGGATCGAGTGGCCAGGAAAGCCCGCAGCCCCAAAGTCTGGGTGGCAATGCAAGTAGTTCCCAGAGACCTTGAAAACAAGCAAGACTTTGTCTGGCTGACGCCTTGGTTGTGGGAGCCAGGTCAGGACGTTTGAAATTTTTGAGGCCGATGCTGGGAAAAAAGTGAAAAAAAGGTGCTTTTGAGGATAGAGTGGCCAAGAAAGCCCGCAGCCCCCAAATCTGGTTGGCAATGCAAGTAGTTCCCAGAGACCTTGAAAACAAGCAAGTGTTGTTTTGGCTGCCACCTTGGTTGTAGGAGCCAGGCCAGGACGTTCGGCATATTGGAGTCCAGAGCTGGGAAAAAGTGAACATTATGTTCTTTTGAGGCTCGAGTAGCCAGGAAAGCCCGCAGCCCCAAAGTCTGGGTGGCAATGCAAGTAGTTCCCAGAGATTTTTCAAAACAAGCAGGAGGTGTTCTGATTGCCACCTGGGTTGTGGAGTCAGCTCCTATCTTTGGGAATTTTTGAGGCCGGTGCTGGGAAAAAGTGAAAAAAAGATGCTTTTGAGAATAGAGTGGCCAGGAAACCCCGCAGCCCCAAAGTATGGATGGCAATGGAAGTAGATCCCAGAGGCGTTCCTAAAAAATCAAGAGATGTTCTGGCTGCCAACTTGTGTGTAGGACTCAGTTCCGGACGTTCGGCAAATGTAAGGCCTGTGCTGGGCAAAAGTGAACATAAGGTGCTTTTGAGGATAGAGTGGCCAGGAAAGCCCGCAGCCCCAATCTCTGGGTGGCAATGCAAGTAGTTCCCAGAGATTTTTCAAAACAAGCAGGAGGTGTTCTGGTTGCCACCTGGGTTGTGGAGTCAGCTTCTATCTTTGGGAATTTTTGAGGCCGGTGCTGGGAAAAAGTGAAAAAAAGATGCTTTTGAGAATATAGTGGCCAGGAAACCCCACAGCCCCAAAGTCTGTATGGCAATGCAAGTAGTTCCCAGAGACGTTGAAAACAAGCAAGAGTTGTTCTGGCTGCCACCATGGTTGTAGGAGCCAGGCCAGGACGTTCGGCATATTGGAGTCCAGAGCTGGGAAAAAGTGAACATAAGGTGCTTTTGAGGATCGAGTGGCCAGGAAAGCCCGCAGCCCCAAATTCTGGGTGGCAATGCAAGTAGTTCCCAGAGACCTTGAAAACAAGCAAGACTTTGTCTGGCTGACGCCTTGGTTGTGGGAGCCAGGTCAGGACGTTTGAAATTTTTGAGGCCGATGCTGGGAAAAAAGTGAAAAAAAGGTGCTTTTGAGGAGAGAGTGGCCAAGAAAGCCCGCAACCCCAAACTCTGGGTGGCAATGCAAGTAGTTCCCAGAGACCTTGAAAACAAGCAAGAGTTGTTCTGGCTGCCACCATGGTTGTAGGAGCCAGGCCAGGACGTTCGGCATATTGGAGTCCAGAGCTGGGAAAAAGTGAACATAAGGTTCTTTTGAGGATCGAGTGGCCAGGAAAGCCCGCAGCCCCAAAGTCTGGGTGGCAATGCAAGTAGTTCCCAGAGACCTTGAAAACAAGCAAGACTTTGTCTGGCTGACGCCTTGGTTGTGGGAGCCAGGTCAGGACGTTTGAAATTTTTGAGGCCGATGCTGGGAAAAAAGTGAAAAAAAGGTGCTTTTGAGGATAGAGTGGCCAAGAAAGCCCGCAGCCCCCAAATCTGGTTGGCAATGCAAGTAGTTCCCAGAGACCTTGAAAACAAGCAAGTGTTGTTTTGGCTGCCACCTTGGTTGTAGGAGCCAGGCCAGGACGTTCGGCATATTGGAGTCCAGAGCTGGGAAAAAGTGAACATTATGTTCTTTTGAGGCTCGAGTAGCCAGGAAAGCCCGCAGCCCCAAAGTCTGGGTGGCAATGCAAGTAGTTCCCAGAGATTTTTCAAAACAAGCAGGAGGTGTTCTGATTGCCACCTGGGTTGTGGAGTCAGCTCCTATCTTTGGGAATTTTTGAGGCCGGTGCTGGGAAAAAGTGAAAAAAAGATGCTTTTGAGAATAGAGTGGCCAGGAAACCCCGCAGCCCCAAAGTATGGATGGCAATGCAAGTAGATCCCAGAGGCGTTCCTAAAAAATCAAGAGATGTTCTGGCTGCCAACTTGTGTGTAGGACTCAGTTCCGGACGTTCGGCAAATGTAAGGCCTGTGCTGGGCAAAAGTGAACATAAGGTGCTTTTGAGGATAGAGTGGCCAGGAAAGCCCGCAGCCCCAATCTCTGGGTGGCAATGCAAGTAGTTCCCAGAGATTTTTCAAAACAAGCAGGAGGTGTTCTGGTTGCCACCTGGGTTGTGGAGTCAGCTTCTATCTTTGGGAATTTTTGAGGCCGGTGCTGGGAAAAAGTGAAAAAAAGATGCTTTTGAGAATATAGTGGCCAGGAAACCCCACAGCCCCAAAGTCTGTATGGCAATGCAAGTAGTTCCCAGAGACGTTGAAAACAAGCAAGAGTTGTTCTGGCTGCCACCATGGTTGTAGGAGCCAGGCCAGGACGTTCGGCATATTGGAGTCCAGAGCTGGGAAAAAGTGAACATAAGGTGCTTTTGAGGATCGAGTGGCCAGGAAAGCCCGCAGCCCCAAATTCTGGGTGGCAATGCAAGTAGTTCCCAGAGACCTTGAAAACAAGCAAGACTTTGTCTGGCTGACGCCTTGGTTGTGGGAGCCAGGTCAGGACGTTTGAAATTTTTGAGGCCGATGCTGGGAAAAAAGTGAAAAAAAGGTGCTTTTGAGGAGAGAGTGGCCAAGAAAGCCCGCAACCCCAAACTCTGGGTGGCAATGCAAGTAGTTCCCAGAGACCTTGAAAGAAAGCAAGAGTTGTTCTGGCTGCCACCTTCGTTGTAGGAGCCAGACCAGGACGTTTGGAATTTTTGGAGGCTGGTGCTGGAAAAAAAAGGGAAAAAATTGAAAAAAAGGTGCTTTTGAGAATATAGTGGCCAGGAAACCCCACAGCCCCAAAGTCTGTATGGCAATGCAAGTAGTTCCCAGAGACCTTGAAAACAAGCAAGACTTTGTCTGGCTGACGCCTTGGTTGTGGGAGACAGGTCAGGACGTTTGAAATTTTTGAGGCCGATGCTGGGAAAAAAGTGAAAAAAAGGTGCTTTTGAGGAGAGAGTGGCCAGGAAAGCCCGCAGCCCCAAACTCTGGTTGGCAATGCAAGTAGTTCCCAGAGACGTTCAAAACAAGCAGGAGGTGTTCTGGCTGCCACCTGGGTTGTGGAGTCAGCTCCTATCTTTTGGAATTTTTGAGGCCGGTGCTGGGAAAAAGTGAAAAAAAGGTGGTTTTGAGGATCGAGTGGCCAGGAAAGCCCGCAGCCCCAAAGTCTGGGTGGCAATGCAAGTAGTTCCCAGAGACCTTGAAAACAAGCAAGACGGTCTGGCTGCCAACTTGGTTGTGGGAGCCAGGCCAAGACGTTTGGAATTTTTGGAGGTCGGTGCTGGGAAAAAAGTGAAAAAAAGGTGGTTTTGAGGATAGAGTGGCCAGGAAAGCCCGCAGCCCCAAACTCTGGGTGGCAATGCAAGTAGTTCCCAGAGACCTTGAAAACAAGCAAGAGTTGTTCTGGCTGCCACCATGGTTGTAGGAGCCAGGCCAGGACGTTCGGCATATTGGAGTCCAGAGCTGGGAAAAAGTGAACATAAGGTTCTTTTGAGGATCGAGTGGCCAGGAAAGCCCGCAGCCCCAAAGTCTGGGTGGCAATGCAAGTAGTTCCCAGAGACCTTGAAAACAAGCAAGACTTTGTCTGGCTGACGCCTTGGTTGTGGGAGCCAGGTCAGGACGTTTGAAATTTTTGAGGCCGATGCTGGGAAAAAAGTGAAAAAAAGGTGCTTTTGAGGATAGAGTGGCCAAGAAAGCCCGCAGCCCCCAAATCTGGTTGGCAATGCAAGTAGTTCCCAGAGACCTTGAAAACAAGCAAGTGTTGTTTTGGCTGCCACCTTGGTTGTAGGAGCCAGGCCAGGACGTTCGGCATATTGGAGTCCAGAGCTGGGAAAAAGTGAACATTATGTTCTTTTGAGGCTCGAGTAGCCAGGAAAGCCCGCAGCCCCAAAGTCTGGGTGGCAATGCAAGTAGTTCTTAGAGATGTTCAAAAGAAGCAGGAGGTGTTCTGGCTGCCACTGGGTTGCGGAGTCAGCTCCTATCTTTGGGAATTTTTGAGGCCGGTGCTGGGAAAAAGTGAAAAAAAGATGCTTTTGAAAATAGAGTGGCCAGGAAACCCCGCAGCCCCAAAGTATGGATGGCAATGCAAGTAGATCCCAGAGGCGTTCCTAAAAAATCAAGAGATGTTCTGGCTGCCAACTTGTGTGTAGGACTGAGTTCCGGACGTTCGGCAAATGTAAGGCCTGTGCTGTGAAAAAAGGGTGCTTTTGAGGATAGAGTGGCCAGGAAAGCCCGTAGCCCCAAAGTCTGTATGGCAATGCAAGTAGTTCCCAGAGACCTTGAAAAAAAGCAAGACTTTGTCTGGCTGACGCCTTGGTTGTGGGAGACAGGTCAGGACGTTTGAAATTTTTGAGGCCGATGCTGGGAAAAAAGTAAAAAAGGTGCTTTTGAGGATAGAGTGGCCAGGAAAGCCCGCAGCCCCAAACTCTGGTTGGCAATGCAAGTAGTTCCCAGAGACGTTCAAAACAAGCAGGAGGTGTTCTGGCTGCCACCTGGGTTGTGGAGTCAGCTCCTATCTTTGGGAATTTTTGAGGCCGGTGCTGGGAAAAAGTGAAAAAAAAGGTGGTTATGAGGATAGAGTGGCCAGGAAAGCCCGCAGCCCCAAACTCTGGGTGGCAATGCAAGTAGTTCCCAGAGGCGTTCGTAAAAATCAAGAGTTGTTCTGGCTGCTACCTTGGGTGTAGGACTCAGTTCCGGACGTTCGGCAAATGTGAGGCCTGTGCTGGGCAAAAATGAACATAAGGTGCTTTTGAGGATAGAGTGGCCAGGAAAGCCCGTAGCCCCAAAGTCTGTATGGCAATGCAAGTAGTTCCCAGAGACCTTGAAAACAAGCAAGACTTTGTCTGGCTGACGCCTTGGTTGTGGGAGACAGGTCAGGACGTTTGAAATTTTTGAGGCCGATGCTGGGAAAAAAGTAAAAAAGGTGCTTTTGAGGATAGAGTGGCCAGGAAAGCCCGCAGCCCCAAACTCTGTATGGCAATGCAAGTAGTTCCCAGAGACGTTCAAAACAAGCAGGAGGTGTTCTGGCTGCCACCTGGGTTGTGGAGTCAGCTCCTATCTTTTGGAATTTTTGAGGCCGGTGCTGGGAAAAAGTGAAAAAAAAGGTGCTTTTGAGGATAGAGTGGCCAGGAAAGCCCGCAGCCCCAATCTCTGGGTGGCAATGCAAGTAGTTCCCAGAGATTTTTCAAAACAAGCAGGAGGTGTTCTGGTTGCCACCTGGGTTGTGGAGTCAGCTTCTATCTTTGGGAATTTTTGAGGCCGGTGCTGGGAAAAAGTGAAAAAAAGATGCTTTTGAGAATAGAGTGGCCAGGAAACCCCACAGCCCCAAAGTCTGTATGGCAATGCAAGTAGTTCGCAGAGACCTTGAAAACAAGCAAGACTTTGTCTGGCTGACGCCTTGGTTGTGGGAGCCAGGTCATGACGTTTGAAATTTTTGAGGCCGATGCTGGGAAAAAAGTGAAAAAAAGGTGCTTTTGAGGAGAGAGTGGCCAAGAAAGCCCGCAGCCCCAAACTCTGGGTGGCAATGCAAGTAGTTCCCAGAGACCTTGAAAGAAAGCAAGAGTTGTTCTGGCTGCCACCGTCGTTGTAGGAGCCAGACCAGGACGTTTGGAATTTTTGGAGGCTGGTGCTGGAAAAAAAAGGGAAAAAATTGAAAAAAAGGTGCTTTTGAGAATATAGTGGCCAGGAAACCCCACAGCCCCAAAGTCTGTATGGCAATGCAAGTAGTTCCCAGAGACCTTGAAAACAAGCAAGACTTTGTCTGGCTGACGCCTTGGTTGTGGGAGCCAGGTCAGGACGTTTGAAATTTTTGAGGCCGATGCTGGGAAAAAAGTGAAAAAAGGTGGTTTTGAGGAGAGAGTGGCCAGGAAAGCCCGCAGCCCCAAACTCTGGTTGGCAATGCAAGTAGTTCCCAGAGACGTTCAAAACAAGCAGGAGGTGTTCTGGCTGCCACCATGGTTGTGGAGTCAGCTCCTATCTTTTGGAATTTTTGAGGCCGGTGCTGGGAAAAAGTGAAAAAAAGGTGGTTTTGAGGATCGAGTGGCCAGGAAAGCCCGCAGCCCCAAACTCTGGGTGGCAATGCAAGTAGTTCCCAGAGACCTCGAAAACAAGCAAGACGGTCTGGCTGCCAACTTGGTTGTGGGAGCCAGGCCAAGACGTTTGGAATTTTTGGAGGTCGGTGCTGGGAAAAAAGTGAAAAAAAGGTGGTTTTGAGGATAGAGTGGCCAGGAAAGCCCGCAGCCCCAAACTCTGGGTGGCAATGCAAGTAGTTCCCAGAGACCTTGAAAACAAGCAAGAGTTGTTCTGGCTGCCACCATGGTTGTAGGAGCCAGGCCAGGACGTTCGGCATATTGGAGTCCAGAGCTGGGAAAAAGTGAACATTATGTTCTTTTGAGGCTCGAGTAGCCAGGAAAGCCCGCAGCCCCAAAGTCTGGGTGGCAATGCAAGTAGTTCCCAGAGATTTTTCAAAACAAGCAGGAGGTGTTCTGATTGCCACCTGGGTTGTGGAGTCAGCTCCTATCTTTTGGAATTTTTGAGGCCGGTGCTGGGAAAAAGTGAAAAAAAGATGCTTTTGAGAATAGAGTGGCCAGGAAACCCCGCAGCCCCAAAGTATGGATGGCAATGCAAGTAGATCCCAGAGGCGTTCCTAAAAAATCAAGAGATGTTCTGGCTGCCAACTTGTGTGTAGGACTCAGTTCCGGACGTTCGGCAAATGTAAGGCCTGTGCTGGGCAAAAGTGAACATAAGGTGCTTTTGAGGATAGAGTGGCCAGGAAAGCCCGCAGCCCCAATCTCTGGGTGGCAATGCAAGTAGTTCCCAGAGATTTTTCAAAACAAGCAGGAGGTGTTCTGGTTGCCACCTGTGTTGTGGAGTCAGCTCCTATCTTTTGGAATTTTTGAGGCCGGTGCTGGGTTAAAGTGAAAAAAAGATGCTTTTGAGAATAGAGTGGCCAGGAAACCCCGCAGCCCCAAAGTATGGATGGCAATGCAAGTAGATCCCAGAGGCGTTCCTAAAAAATCAAGAGATGTTCTGGCTGCCAACTTGTGTGTAGGACTCAGTTCCGGACGTTCGGCAAATGTGAGGCCTGTGCTGGGCAAAAGTGAACATAAGGTGCTTTTGAGGATAGAGTGACCAGGAAAGCCCGCAGCCCCAAACTCTAGGTGGCAATGCAAGTAGTTCTTAGAGATGTTCAAAAGAAGCAGGAGGTGTTCTGGCTGCCACTGGGTTGCGGAGTCAGCTCCTATCTTTGGGAATTTTTGAGGCCGGTGCTGGGAAAAAGTGAAAAAAAGATGCTTTTGAAAATAGAGTGGCCAGGAAACCCTGCAGCCCCAAAGTATGGATGGCAATGCAAGTAGATCCCAGAGGCGTTCCTAAAAAATCAAGAGATGTTCTGGCTGCCAACTTGTGTGTAGGACTCAGTTCCGGACGTTCGGCAAATGTAAGGCCTGTGCTGTGAAAAAAGGGTGCTTTTGAGGATAGAGTGGCCAGGAAAGCCCGTAGCCCCAAAGTCTGTATGGCAATGCAAGTAGTTCCCAGAGACCTTGAAAACAAGCAAGACTTTGTCTGGCTGACGCCTTGGTTGTGGGAGACAGGTCAGGACGTTTGAAATTTTTGAGGCCGATGCTGGGAAAAAAGTAAAAAAGGTGCTTTTGAGGATAGAGTGGCCAGGAAAGCCCGCAGCCCCAAACTCTGTATGGCAATGCAAGTAGTTCCCAGAGACGTTCAAAACAAGCAGGAGGTGTTCTGGCTGCCACCTGGGTTGTGGAGTCAGCTCCTATCTTTTGGAATTTTTGAGGCCGGTGCTGGGAAAAAGTGAAAAAAAAGGTGGTTATGAGGATAGAGTGGCCAGGAAAGCCCGCAGCCCCAAACTCTGGGTGGCAATGCAAGTAGTTCCCAGAGGCGTTCCTAAAAATCAAGAGTTGTTCTGGCTGCTACCTTGGGTGTAGGACTCAGTTCCGGACGTTCGGCAAATGTGAGGCCTGTGCTGGGCAAAAGTGAACATAAGGTGCTTTTGAGGATAGAGTGGCCAGGAAAGCCCGTAGCCCCAAAGTCCGACTGGCAATGCAAGTAGTTCCCAGAGACCTTGAAAGAAAGCAAGAGTTGTTCTGGCTGCCACCTGGGTTGTAGGAGCCAGACCAGGACGTTTGGAATTTTTGGAGGCTGGTGCTGGAAAAAAAAGGGAAAAAATTGAAAAAAAGGTGCTTTTGAGAATATAGTGGCCAGGAAACCCCACAGCCCCAAAGTCTGTATGGCAATGCAAGTAGTTCCCAGAGACCTTGAAAACAAGCAAGACTTTGTCTGGCTGACGCCTTGGTTGTGGGAGACAGGTCAGGACGTTTGAAATTTTTGAGGCCGATGCTGGGAAAAAAGTAAAAAAGGTGCTTTTGAGGATAGAGTGGCCAGGAAAGCCCGCAGCCCCAAACTCTGTATGGCAATGCAAGTAGTTCCCAGAGACGTTCAAAACAAGCAGGAGGTGTTCTGGCTGCCACCTGGGTTGTGGAGTCAGCTCCTATCTTTTGGAATTTTTGAGGCCGGTGCTGGGAAAAAGTGAAAAAAAAGGTGGTTATGAGGATAGAGTGGCCAGGAAAGCCCGCAGCCCCAAAGTCTGGGTGGCAATGCAAGTAGTTCCCAGAGACCTCGAAAACAAGCAAGACGGTCTGGCTGCCAACTTGGTTGTGGGAGCCAGGCCAAGACGTTTGGAATTTTTGGAGGTCGGTGCTGGGAAAAAAGTGAAAAAAAGGTGGTTTTGAGGATAGAGTGGCCAGGAAAGCCCGCAGCCCCAAACTCTGGGTGGCAATGCAAGTAGTTCCCAGAGACCTTGAAAACAAGCAAGAGTTGTTCTGGCTGCCACCATGGTTGTAGGAGCCAGGCCAGGACGTTCGGCATATTGGAGTCCAGAGCTGGGAAAAAGTGAACATTATGTTCTTTTGAGGCTCGAGTAGCCAGGAAAGCCCGCAGCCCCAAAGTCTGGGTGGCAATGCAAGTAGTTCCCAGAGATTTTTCAAAACAAGCAGGAGGTGTTCTGATTGCCACCTGGGTTGTGGAGTCAGCTCCTATCTTTTGGAATTTTTGAGGCCGGTGCTGGGAAAAAGTGAAAAAAAGATGCTTTTGAGAATAGAGTGGCCAGGAAACCCCGCAGCCCCAAAGTATGGATGGCAATGCAAGTAGATCCCAGAGGCGTTCCTAAAAAATCAAGAGATGTTCTGGCTGCCAACTTGTGTGTAGGACTCAGTTCCGGACGTTCGGCAAATGTAAGGCCTGTGCTGGGCAAAAGTGAACATAAGGTGCTTTTGAGGATAGAGTGGCCAGGAAAGCCCGCAGCCCCAATCTCTGGGTGGCAATGCAAGTAGTTCCCAGAGATTTTTCAAAACAAGCAGGAGGTGTTCTGGTTGCCACCTGTGTTGTGGAGTCAGCTCCTATCTTTTGGAATTTTTGAGGCCGGTGCTGGGTTAAAGTGAAAAAAAGATGCTTTTGAGAATAGAGTGGCCAGGAAACCCCGCAGCCCCAAAGTATGGATGGCAATGCAAGTAGATCCCAGAGGCGTTCCTAAAAAATCAAGAGATGTTCTGGCTGACAACTTGTGTGTAGGACTCAGTTCCGGACGTTCGGCAAATGTGAGGCCTGTGCTGGGCAAAAGTGAACATAAGGTGCTTTTGAGGATAGAGTGGCCAGGAAAGCCCGCAGCCCCAAACTCTAGGTGGCAATGCAAGTAGTTCTTAGAGATGTTCAAAAGAAGCAGGAGGTGTTCTGGCTGCCACTGGGTTGCGGAGTCAGCTCCTATCTTTGGGAATTTTTGAGGCCGGTGCTGGGAAAAAGTGAAAAAAAGATGCTTTTGAAAATAGAGTGGCCAGGAAACCCTGCAGCCCCAAAGTATGGATGGCAATGCAAGTAGATCCCAGAGGCGTTCCTAAAAAATCAAGAGATGTTCTGGCTGCCAACTTGTGTGTAGGACTCAGTTCCGGACGTTCGGCAAATGTAAGGCCTGTGCTGGGAAAAAGTGAAAAAAAAGGTGGTTATGAGGATAGAGTGGCCAGGAAAGCCCGCAGCCCCAAAGTCTGGGTGGCAATGCAAGTAGTTCCCAGAGACCTCGAAAACAAGCAAGACGGTCTGGCTGCCAACTTGGTTGTGGGAGCCAGGCCAAGACGTTTGGAATTTTTGGAGGTCGGTGCTGGGAAAAAAGTGAAAAAAAGGTGGTTTTGAGGATAGAGTGGCCAGGAAAGCCCGCAGCCCCAAACTCTGGGTGGCAATGCAAGTAGTTCCCAGAGACCTTGAAAACAAGCAAGAGTTGTTCTGGCTGCCACCATGGTTGTAGGAGCCAGGCCAGGACGTTCGGCATATTGGAGTCCAGAGCTGGGAAAAAGTGAACATAAGGTTCTTTTGAGGATCGAGTGGCCAGGAAAGCCCGCAGCCCCAAAGTCTGGGTGGCAATGCAAGTAGTTCCCAGAGACCTTGAAAACAAGCAAGACTTTGTCTGGCTGACGCCTTGGTTGTGGGAGCCAGGTCAGGACGTTTGAAATTTTTGAGGCCGATGCTGGGAAAAAAGTGAAAAAAAGGTGCTTTTGAAGATAGAGTGGCCAAGAAAGCCCGCAGCCCCCAAATCTGGTTGGCAATGCAAGTAGTTCCCAGAGACGTTGAAAACAAGCAAGAGTTGTTTTGGCTGCCACCTTGGTTGTAGGAGCCAGGCCAGGACGTTCGGCATATTGGAGTCCAGAGCTGGGAAAAAGTGAACATTATGTTCTTTTGAGGCTCGAGTAGCCAGGAAAGCCCGCAGCCCCAAAGTCTGGGTGGCAATGCAAGTAGTTCCCAGAGATTTTTCAAAACAAGCAGGAGGTGTTCTGGTTGCCACCTGGGTTGTGGAGTCAGCTCCTATCTTTGGGAATTTTTGAGGCCGGTGCTGGGAAAAAGTGAAAAAAAGATGCTTTTGAGAATAGAGTGGCCAGGAAACCCCGCAGCCCCAAAGTATGGATGGCAATGCAAGTAGATCCCAGAGGCGTTCCTAAAAAATCAAGAGATGTTCTGGCTGCCAACTTGTGTGTAGGACTCAGTTCCGGACGTTCGGCAAATGTAAGGCCTGTGCTGGGCAAAAGTGAACATAAGGTGCTTTTGAGGATAGAGTGGCCAGGAAACCCCACAGCCCCAAAGTCTGTATGGCAATGCAAGTAGTTCCCAGAGACCTCGAAAACAAGCAAGACTTTGTCTGGCTGACGCCTTGGTTGTGGGAGCCAGGTCATGACGTTTGAAATTTTTGAGGCCGATGCTGGGAAAAAAGTGAAAAAAAGGTGCTTTTGAGGAGAGAGTGGCCAAGAAAGCCCGCAGCCCCAAACTCTGGGTGGCAATGCAAGTAGTTCCCAGAGACCTTGAAAGAAAGCAAGAGTTGTTCTGGCTGCCACCTTCGTTGTAGGAGCCAGACCAGGACGTTTGGAATTTTTGGAGGCTGGTGCTGGAAAAAAAAGGGAAAAAATTGAAAAAAAGGTGCTTTTGAGAATATAGTGGCCAGGAAACCCCACAGCCCCAAAGTCTGTATGGCAATGCAAGTAGTTCCCAGAGACCTTGAAAACAAGCAAGACTTTGTCTGGCTGACGCCTTGGTTGTGGGAGACAGGTCAGGACGTTTGAAATTTTTGAGGCCGATGCTGGGAAAAAAGTGAAAAAAGGTGCTTTTGAGGATCGAGTGGCCAGGAAAGCCCGCAGCCCCAAACTCTGGGTGGCAATGCAAGTAGTTCCCAGAGACGTTCAAAACAAGCAGGAGGTGTTCTGGCTGCCACCTGGGTTGTGGAGTCAGCTCCTATCTTTTGGAATTTTTGAGGCCGGTGCTGGGAAAAAATGAAAAAAAGGTGGTTTTGAGGATCGAGTGGCCAGGAAAGCCCGCAGCCCCAAACTCTGGGTGGCAATGCAAGTAGTTCCCAGAGACCTCGAAAACAAGCAAGACGGTCTGGCTGCCAACTTGTTTGTGGGAGCCAGGCCAAGACGTTTGGAATTTTTGGAGGTCGGTGCTGGGAAAAAAGTGAAAAAAAGGTGGTTTTGAGGATAGAGTGGCCAGGAAAGCCCGCAGCCCCAAACTCTGGGTGGCAATGCAAGTAGTTCCCAGAGACCTTGAAAACAAGCAAGAGTTGTTCTGGCTGCCACCATGGTTGTAGGAGCCAGGCCAGGACGTTCGGCATATTGGAGTCCAGAGCTGGGAAAAAGTGAACATAAGGTTCTTTTGAGGATCGAGTGGCCAGGAAAGCCCGCAGCCCCAAAGTCTGGGTGGCAATGCAAGTAGTTCCCAGAGACCTTGAAAACAAGCAAGACTTTGTCTGGCTGACGCCTTGGTTGTGGGAGCCAGGTCAGGACGTTTGAAATTTTTGAGGCCGATGCTGGGAAAAAAGTGAAAAAAAGGTGCTTTTGAGGATAGAGTGGCCAAGAAAGCCCGCAGCCCCCAAATCTGGTTGGCAATGCAAGTAGTTCCCAGAGACCTTGAAAACAAGCAAGTGTTGTTTTGGCTGCCACCTTGGTTGTAGGAGCCAGGCCAGGACGTTCGGCATATTGGAGTCCAGAGCTGGGAAAAAGTGAACATTATGTTCTTTTGAGGATCGAGTAGCCAGGAAAGCCCGCAGCCCCAAAGTCTGGGTGGCAATGCAAGTAGTTCCCAGAGATTTTTCAAAACAAGCAGGAGGTGTTCTGATTGCCACCTGGGTTGTGGAGTCAGCTCCTATCTGGGAATTTTTGAGGCCAGTGCTGGGAAAAAGTGAAAAAAAGATGCTTTTGAGAATAGAGTGGCCAGGAAACCCCGCAGCCCCAAAGTATGGATGGCAATGCAAGTAGATCCCAGAGGCGTTCCTAAAAAATCAAGAGATGTTCTGGCTGCCAACTTGTGTGTAGGACTCAGTTCCGGATGTTCGGCAAATGTAAGGCCTGTGCTGGGCAAAAGTGAACATAAGGTGCTTTTGAGGATAGAGTGGCCAGGAAAGCCCGCAGCCCCAATCTCTGGGTGGCAATGCAAGTAGTTCCCAGAGATTTTTCAAAACAAGCAGGAGGTGTTCTGGTTGCCACCTGTGTTGTGGAGTCAGCTCCTATCTTTTGGAATTTTTGAGGCCGGTGCTGGGTTAAAGTGAAAAAAAGATGCTTTTGAGAATAGAGTGGCCAGGAAACCCCGCAGCCCCAAAGTATGGATGGCAATGCAAGTAGATCCCAGAGGCGTTCCTAAAAAATCAAGAGATGTTCTGGCTGCCAACTTGTGTGTAGGACTCAGTTCCGGACGTTCGGCAAATGTGAGGCCTGTGCTGGGCAAAAGTGAACATAAGGTGCTTTTGAGGATCGAGTGGCCAGGAAAGCCCGCAGCCCCAAACTCTGGGTGGCAATGCAAGTAGTTCTTAGAGATGTTCAAAAGAAGCAGGAGGTGTTCTGGTTGCCACCTGGGTTGTGGAGTCAGCTTCTATCTTTGGGAATTTTTGAGGCCGGTGCTGGGAAAAAGTGAAAAAAAGATGCTTTTGAGAATATAGTGGCCAGGAAACCCCGCAGCCCCAAAGTCTGTATGGCAATGCAAGTAGTTCGCAGAGACCTTGAAAACAAGCAAGACTTTGTCTGGCTGACGCCTTGGTTGTGGGAGCCAGGTCATGACGTTTGAAATTTTTGAGGCCGATGCTGGGAAAAAAGTGAAAAAAAGGTGCTTTTGAGGATAGAGTGGCCAGGAAAGCCCGTAGCCCCAAAGTCCGACTGGCAATGCAAGTAGTTCCCAGAGACCTTGAAAGAAAGCAAGAGTTGTTCTGGCTGCCACCTTCGTTGTAGGAGCCAGACCAGGACGTTTGGAATTTTTGGAGGCTGGTGCTGGAAAAAAAAGGGAAAAAATTGAAAAAAAGATGCTTTTGAGAATATAGTGGCCAGGAAACCCCACAGCCCCAAAGTCTGTATGGCAATGCAAGTAGTTCCCAGAGACCTTGAAAACAAGCAAGACTTTGTCTGGCTGACGCCTTGGTTGTGGGAGACAGGTCAGGACGTTTGAAATTTTTGAGGCCGATGCTGGGAAAAAAGTGAAAAAAAGGTGGTTTTGAAGATAGAGTGGCCAGGAAAGCCCGCAGCCCCAAACTCTGGGTGGCAATGCAAGTAGTTCCCAGAGACGTTCAAAACAAGCAGGAGGTGTTCTGGCTGCCACCTGGGTTGTGGAGTCAGCTCCTATCTTTTGGAATTTTTGAGGCCGGTGCTGGGAAAAAGTGAAAAAAAGATGCTTTTGAGAATAGAGTGGCCAGGAAACCCCACAGCCCCAAAGTATGGATGGCAATGCAAGTAGTTCCCAGAGACCTTGAAAACAAGCAAGACTTTGTCTGGCTGACGCCTTGGTTGTGGGAGCCAGGTCAGGACGTTTGAAATTTTTGATGCCGATGCTAGGAAAAAAGTGAAAAAAGGTTCTTTTGTGGATAGATTGGCCAGGAAACCCCGCAGCCCCAAAGTCTGTATGGCAATGCAAGTAGTTCCCAGAGACCTTGAAAACAAGCAAGACTTTGTCTGGCTGACGCCTTGGTTGTGGGAGACAGGTCAGGACGTTTGAAATTTTTGAGGCCGATGCTGGGAAAAAAGTAAAAAAAGGTGCTTTTGAGGATAGAGTGGCCAGGAAAGCCCGCAGCCCCAAACTCTGGTTGGCAATGCAAGTAGTTCCCAGAGACGTTCAAAACAAGCAGGAGGTGTTCTGGCTGCCACCTGGGTTGTGGAGTCAGCTCCTATCTTTTGGAATATTTGAGGCCGGTGCTGGAAAAAAGTGAAAAAAAGGTGCTTTTGAGGATAGAGTGGCCAGGAAAGCCCGCAGCCCCAAAGTCCGACTGGCAATGCAAGTAGTTCCCAGAGACCTTGAAAGAAAGCAAGAGTTGTTCTGGCTGCCACCTTCGTTGTACGAGCCAGACCAGGACGTTTGGAATTTTTGGAGGCTGGTGCTGGAAAAAAAAGGGAAAAAATTGAAAAAAAGGTGCTTTTGAGAATATAGTGGCCAGGAAACCCCACAGCCCCAAAGTCTGTATGGCAATGCAAGTAGTTCCCAGAGACCTTGAAAACAAGCAAGACTTTGTCTGGCTGACGCCTTGGTTGTGGGAGACAGGTCAGGACGTTTGAAATTTTTGAGGCCGATGCTGGGAAAAAAGTGAAAAAAAGGTGCTTTTGAGGATAGAGTGGCCAGGAAAGCCCGCAGCCCCAAAGTCCGACTGGCAATGCAAGTAGTTCCCAGAGACCTCGAAAACAAGCAAGACGGTCTGGCTGCCAACTTGATTGTGGGAGCCAGGCCAAGACGTTTGGAATTTTTGGAGGCCGGTGCTGGGAAAAAAGTGAAAAAAAGGTGGTTTTGAGGATAGAGTGGCCAGGAAAGCCCGCAGCCCCAAACTCTGGGTGGCAATGCAAGTAGTTCCCAGAGACCTTGAAAACAAGCAAGAGTTGTTCTGGCTGCCACCTTGGTTGTAGGAGCCAGGCCAGGACGTTCGGCATATTGGAGTCCAGAGCTGGGAAAAAGTGAACATAAGGTTCTTTTGAGGATCGAGTGGCCAGGAAAGCCCGCAGCCCCAAAGTCTGTATGGCAATGCAAGTAGTTCCCAGAGACCTTGAAAACAAGCAAGACTTTGTCTGGCTGACGCCTTGGTTGTGGGAGCCAGGTCAAGACGTTTGAAATTTTTGAGGCCGATGCTGGGAAAAAAGTGAAAAAAAGGTGCTTTTGAGGATAGAGTGCCCAGGAAACCCCGCAGCCCCAAAGTATGGATGGCAATGCAAGTAGTTCCCAGAGACCTTGAAAACAAGCAAGACTTTGTCTGGCTGACGCCTTGGTTGTGGGAGACAGGTCAGGACGTTTGAAATTTTTGAGGCCGATGCTGGGAAAAAAGTAAAAAAAGGTGGTTTTGAAGATAGAGTGGCCAGGAAAGCCCGCAGCCCCAAACTCTGGTTGGCAATGCAAGTAGTTCCCAGAGACGTTCAAAACAAGCAGGAGGTGTTCTGGCTGCCACCTGTGTTGTGGAGTCAGCTCCTATCTTTTGGAATTTTTGAGGCCGGTGCTGGGTTAAAGTGAAAAAAAGATGCTTTTGAGAATAGAGTGGCCAGGAAACCCCGCAGCCCCAAAGTATGGATGGCAATGCAAGTAGATCCCAGAGGCGTTCCTAAAAAATCAAGAGATGTTCTGGCTGCCAACTTGTGTGTAGGACTCTGTTCCGGACGTTCGGCAAATGTGAGGCCTGTGCTGGGCAAAAGTGAACATAAGGTGCTTTTGAGGATAGAGTGGCCAGGAAAGCCCGTAGCCCCAAAGTCCGACTGGCAATGCAAGTAGTTCCCAGAGACCTTGAAAGAAAGCAAGAGTTGTTCTGGCTGCCACCTTGGTTGTAGGAGCCAGGCCAGGACGTTCTGCATATTGGAGTCCAGAGCTAGGAAAAAGTGAACATAAGGTTCTTTTGAGGATCGAGTGGCCAGGAAAGCCCGCAGCCCCAAAGTCTGGGTGGCAATGCAAGTAGTTCCCAGAGACCTTGAAAACAAGCAAGACTTTGTCTGGCTGACGCCTTGGTTGTGGGAGACAGGTCAGGACGTTTGAAATTTTTGAGGCCGATGCTGGGAAAAAAGTGAAAAAAAGGTGCTTTTGAGGAGAGAGTGGCCAAGAAAGCCCGCAGCCCCAAAGTCCGACTGGCAATGCAAGTAGTTCCCAGAGACCTTGAAAGAAAGCAAGAGTTGTTCTGGCTGCCATCTTCGTTATAGGAGCCAGACCAGGACGTTTGGAATTTTTGGAGGCTGGTGCTGGAAAAAAAAGGGAAAAAATTGAAAAAAAGGTGCTTTTGAGAATATAGTGGCCAGGAAACCCCACAGCCCCAAAGTCTGTATGGCAATGCAAGTAGTTCCCAGAGACCTTGAAAACAAGCAAGACTTTGTCTGGCTGACGCCTTGGTTGTGGGAGACAGGTCAGGACGTTTGAAATTTTTGAGGCCGATGCTGGGAAAAAAGTGAAAAAAGGTGGTTTTGAAGATAGAGTGGCCAGGAAAGCCCGCAGCCCCAAAGTCTGGGTGGCAATGCAAGTAGTTCCCAGAGACGTTCAAAACAAGCAGGAGGTGTTCTGGCTGCCACCTGGGTTGTGGAGTCAGCTCCTATCTTTTGGAATTTTTGAGGCCGGTGCTGGGAAAAAGTGAAAAAAAGGTGGTTTTGAGGATCGAGTGGCCAGGAAAGCCCGCAGCCCCAAACTCTGGGTGGCAATGCAAGTAGTTCTTAGAGATGTTCAAAAGAAGCAGGAGGTGTTCTGGCTGCCACTGGGTTGCGGAGTCAGCTCCTATCTTTTGGAATTTTTGAGGCCGGTGCTGGGAAAAAGTGAAAAAAAGATGCTTTTGAAAATAGAGTGGCCAGGAAACCCCGCAGCCCCAAGTATGGATGGCAATGCAAGTAGATCCCAGAGGCGTTCCTAAAAAATCAAGAGATGTTCTGGCTGCCAACTTGTGTGTAGGACTCAGTTCCGGACGTTCGGCAAATGTAAGGCCTGTGCTGTGAAAAAAGGGTGCTTTTGAGGATCGAGTGGCCAGGAAAGCCCGTAGCCCCAAAGTCTGTATGGCAATGCAAGTAGTTCCCAGAGGCCTTGAAAACAAGCAAGACTTTGTCTGGCTGACGCCTTGGTTGTGGGAGACAGGTCATGACGTTTGAAATTTTTGAGGCCGATGCTGGGAAAAAAGTAAAAAAAGGTGGTTTTGAAGATAGAGTGGCCAGGAAAGCCCGCAGCCCCAAACTCTGGTTGGCAATGCAAGTAGTTCCCAGAGACGTTCAAAACAAGCAGGAGGTGTTCTGGCTGCCACCTGTGTTGTGGAGTCAGCTCCTATCTTTTGGAATTTTTGAGGCCGGTGCTGGGTTAAAGTGAAAAAAAGATGCTTTTGAGAATAGAGTGGCCAGGAAACCCCGCAGCCCCAAAGTATGGATGGCAATGCAAGTAGATCCCAGAGGCGTTCCTAAAAAATCAAGAGATGTTCTGGCTGCCAACTTGTGTGTAGGACTCAGTTCCGGACGTTCGGCAAATGTGAGGCCTGTGCTGGGCAAAAGTGAACATAAAGTGCTTTTGAGGATAGAGTGGCCAGGAAAGCCCGCAGCCCCAATCTCTGGGTGGCAATGCAAGTAGTTCCCAGAGACGTTCAAAACAAGCAGGAGGTGTTCTGGCTGCCACCTGGGTTGTGGAGTCAGCTCCTATCTTTTGGAATTTTTGAGGCCGGTGCTGGGGAAAAGTGAAAAAAAGGTGGTTTTGAGAATAGAGTGGCCAGGAAACCCCACAGCCCCAAAGTCTGTATGGCAATGCAAGTAGTTCCCAGAGACCTTGAAAACAAGCAAGACTTTGTCTGGCTGACGCCTTGGTTGTGGGAGCCAGGTCAGGACGTTTGAAATTTTTGATGCCGATGCTAGGAAAAAAGTGAAAAAAGGTTCTTTTGTGGATAGATTGGCCAGGAAACCCCGCAGCCCCAAAGTCTGTATGGCAATGCAAGTAGTTCCCAGAGACCTTGAAAACAAGCAAGACTTTGTCTGGCTGACGCCTTGGTTGTGGGAGACAGGTCAGGACGTTTGAAATTTTTGAGGCCGATGCTGGGAAAAAAGTAAAAAAAGGTGCTTTTGAGGATAGAGTGGCCAGGAAAGCCCGCAGCCCCAAACTCTGGTTGGCAATGCAAGTAGTTCCCAGAGACGTTCAAAACAAGCAGGAGGTGTTCTGGCTGCCACCTGGGTTGTGGAGTCAGCTCCTATCTTTTGGAATATTTGAGGCCGGTGCTGGAAAAAAGTGAAAAAAAGGTGCTTTTGAGGATAGAGTGGCCAGGAAAGCCCGCAGCCCCAAAGTCCGACTGGCAATGCAAGTAGTTCCCAGAGACCTTGAAAGAAAGCAAGAGTTGTTCTGGCTGCCACCTTCGTTGTACGAGCCAGACCAGGACGTTTGGAATTTTTGGAGGCTGGTGCTGGAAAAAAAAGGGAAAAAATTGAAAAAAAGGTGCTTTTGAGAATATAGTGGCCAGGAAACCCCACAGCCCCAAAGTCTGTATGGCAATGCAAGTAGTTCCCAGAGACCTTGAAAACAAGCAAGACTTTGTCTGGCTGACGCCTTGGTTGTGGGAGACAGGTCAGGACGTTTGAAATTTTTGAGGCCGATGCTGGGAAAAAAGTGAAAAAAAGGTGCTTTTGAGGATAGAGTGGCCAGGAAAGCCCGCAGCCCCAAAGTCCGACTGGCAATGCAAGTAGTTCCCAGAGACCTCGAAAACAAGCAAGACGGTCTGGCTGCCAACTTGATTGTGGGAGCCAGGCCAAGACGTTTGGAATTTTTGGAGGCCGGTGCTGGGAAAAAAGTGAAAAAAAGGTGGTTTTGAGGATAGAGTGGCCAGGAAAGCCCGCAGCCCCAAACTCTGGGTGGCAATGCAAGTAGTTCCCAGAGACCTTGAAAACAAGCAAGAGTTGTTCTGGCTGCCACCTTGGTTGTAGGAGCCAGGCCAGGACGTTCGGCATATTGGAGTCCAGAGCTGGGAAAAAGTGAACATAAGGTTCTTTTGAGGATCGAGTGGCCAGGAAAGCCCGCAGCCCCAAAGTCTGTATGGCAATGCAAGTAGTTCCCAGAGACCTTGAAAACAAGCAAGACTTTGTCTGGCTGACGCCTTGGTTGTGGGAGCCAGGTCAAGACGTTTGAAATTTTTGAGGCCGATGCTGGGAAAAAAGTGAAAAAAGGTGGTTTTGAAGATAGAGTGGCCAGGAAAGCCCGCAGCCCCAAACTCTGGTTGGCAATGCAAGTAGTTCCCAGAGACGTTCAAAACAAGCAGGAGGTGTTCTGGCTGCCACCTGTGTTGTGGAGTCAGCTCCTATCTTTTGGAATTTTTGAGGCCGGTGCTGGGTTAAAGTGAAAAAAAGATGCTTTTGAGAATAGAGTGGCCAGGAAACCCCGCAGCCCCAAAGTATGGATGGCAATGCAAGTAGATCCCAGAGGCGTTCCTAAAAAATCAAGAGATGTTCTGGCTGCCAACTTGTGTGTAGGACTCTGTTCCGGACGTTCGGCAAATGTGAGGCCTGTGCTGGGCAAAAGTGAACATAAGGTGCTTTTGAGGATAGAGTGGCCAGGAAAGCCCGTAGCCCCAAAGTCCGACTGGCAATGCAAGTAGTTCCCAGAGACCTTGAAAGAAAGCAAGAGTTGTTCTGGCTGCCACCTTGGTTGTAGGAGCCAGGCCAGGACGTTCTGCATATTGGAGTCCAGAGCTAGGAAAAAGTGAACATAAGGTTCTTTTGAGGATCGAGTGGCCAGGAAAGCCCGCAGCCCCAAAGTCTGGGTGGCAATGCAAGTAGTTCCCAGAGACCTTGAAAACAAGCAAGACTTTGTCTGGCTGACGCCTTGGTTGTGGGAGACAGGTCAGGACGTTTGAAATTTTTGAGGCCGATGCTGGGAAAAAAGTGAAAAAACGGTGCTTTTGAGGAGAGAGTGGCCAAGAAAGCCCGCAGCCCCAAAGTCCGACTGGCAATGCAAGTAGTTCCCAGAGACCTTGAAAGAAAGCAAGAGTTGTTCTGGCTGCCATCTTCGTTGTAGGAGCCAGACCAGGACGTTTGGAATTTTTGGAGGCTGGTGCTGGAAAAAAAAGGGAAAAAATTGAAAAAAAGGTGCTTTTGAGAATATAGTGGCCAGGAAACCCCACAGCCCCAAAGTCTGTATGGCAATGCAAGTAGTTCCCAGAGACCTTGAAAACAAGCAAGACTTTGTCTGGCTGACGCCTTGGTTGTGGGAGACAGGTCAGGACGTTTGAAATTTTTGAGGCCGATGCTGGGAAAAAAGTGAAAAAAGGTGGTTTTGAAGATAGAGTGGCCAGGAAAGCCCGCAGCCCCAAAGTCTGGGTGGCAATGCAAGTAGTTCCCAGAGACGTTCAAAACAAGCAGGAGGTGTTCTGGCTGCCACCTGGGTTGTGGAGTCAGCTCCTATCTTTTGGAATTTTTGAGGCCGGTGCTGGGAAAAAGTGAAAAAAAGGTGGTTTTGAGGATCGAGTGGCCAGGAAAGCCCGCAGCCCCAAACTCTGGGTGGCAATGCAAGTAGTTCTTAGAGATGTTCAAAAGAAGCAGGAGGTGTTCTGGCTGCCACTGGGTTGCGGAGTCAGCTCCTATCTTTTGGAATTTTTGAGGCCGGTGCTGGGAAAAAGTGAAAAAAAAGGTGGTTATGAGGATAGAGTGGCCAGGAAAGCCCGCAGCCCCAAACTCTGGGTGGCAATGCAAGTAGTTCCCAGAGGCGTTCCTAAAAATCAAGAGTTGTTCTGGCTGCTACCTTGGGTGTAGGACTCAGTTCCGGACGTTCGGCAAATGTGAGGCCTGTGCTGGGCAAAAGTGAACATAAGGTGCTTTTGAGGATAGAGTGGCCAGGAAAGCCCGTAGCCCCAAAGTCCGACTGGCAATGCAAGTAGTTCCCAGAGACCTTGAAAGAAAGCAAGAGTTGTTCTGGCTGCCACCTGGGTTGTAGGAGCCAGACCAGGACGTTTGGAATTTTTGGAGGCTGCTGCTGGAAAAAAAAGGGAAAAAATTGAAAAAAAGGTGCTTTTGAGGATAGAGTGGCCAGGAAACCCCGCAGCCCCAAAGTCTGTATGGCAATGCAAGTAGTTCCCAGAGACCTTGAAAACAAGCAAGACTTTGTCTGGCTGACGCCTTGGTTGTGGGAGACAGGTCAGGACGTTTGAAATTTTTGAGGCCGATGCTGGGAAAAAAGTGAAAAAAGGTGGTTTTGAAGATAGAGTGGCCAGGAAAGCCCGCAGCCCCAAACTCTGGTTGGCAATGCAAGTAGTTCCCAGAGACGTTCAAAACAAGCAGGAGGTGTTCTGGCTGCCACCTGTGTTGTGGAGTCAGCTCCTATCTTTTGGAATTTTTGAGGCCGGTGCTGGGTTAAAGTGAAAAAAAGATGCTTTTGAGAATAGAGTGGCCAGGAAACCCCGCAGCCCCAAAGTATGGATGGCAATGCAAGTAGATCCCAGAGGCGTTCCTAAAAAATCAAGAGATGTTCTGGCTGCCAACTTGTGTGTAGGACTCAGTTCCGGACGTTCGGCAAATGTGAGGCCTGTGCTGGGCAAAAGTGAACATAAGGTGCTTTTGAGGATAGAGTGGCCAGGAAAGCCCGTAGCCCCAAAGTCCGACTGGCAATGCAAGTAGTTCCCAGAGACCTTGAAAGAAAGCAAGAGTTGTTCTGGCTGCCACCTTGGTTGTAGGAGCCAGGCCAGGACGTTCTGCATATTGGAGTCCAGAGCTGGGAAAAAGTGAACATAAGGTTCTTTTGAGGATCGAGTGGCCAGGAAAGCCCGCAGCCCCAAAGTCTGTATGGCAATGCAAGTAGTTCTTAGAGATGTTCAAAAGAAGCAGGAGGTGTTCTGGCTGCCACTGGGTTGCGGAGTCAGCTCCTATCTTTGGGAATTTTTGAGGCCGGTGCTGGGAAAAAGTGAAAAAAAAATGCTTTTGAAAATAGAGTGGCCAGGAAACCCCGCAGCCCCAAAGTATGGATGGCAATGCAAGTAGATCCCAGAGGCGTTCCTAAAAAATCAAGAGATGTTCTGGCTGCCAACTTGTGTGTAGGACTCAGTTCCGGACGTTCGGCAAATGTAAGGCCTGTGCTGTGAAAAAAGGGTGCTTTTGAGGATAGAGTGGCCAGGAAAGCCCGTAGCCCCAAAGTCTGTATGGCAATGCAAGTAGTTCCCAGAGACCTTGAAAACAAGCAAGACTTTGTCTGGCTGACGCCTTGGTTGTGGGAGACAGGTCAGGACGTTTGAAATTTTTGAGGCCGATGCTGGGAAAAAAGTAAAAAAGGTGCTTTTGAGGATAGAGTGGCCAGGAAAGCCCGCAGCCCCAAACTCTGTATGGCAATGCAAGTAGTTCCCAGAGACGTTCAAAACAAGCAGGAGGTGTTCTGGCTGCCACCTGGGTTGTGGAGTCAGCTCCTATCTTTTGGAATTTTTGAGGCCGGTGCTGGGAAAAAGTGAAAAAAAAGGTGGTTATGAGGATAGAGTGGCCAGGAAAGCCCGCAGCCCCAAACTCTGGGTGGCAATGCAAGTAGTTCCCAGAGGCGTTCCTAAAAATCAAGAGTTGTTCTGGCTGCTACCTTGGGTGTAGGACTCAGTTCCGGACGTTCGGCAAATGTGAGGCCTGTGCTGGGCAAAAGTGAACATAAGGTGCTTTTGAGGATAGAGTGGCCAGGAAAGCCCGTAGCCCCAAAGTCCGACTGGCAATGCAAGTAGTTCCCAGAGACCTTGAAAGAAAGCAAGAGTTGTTCTGGCTGCCACCTGGGTTGTAGGAGCCAGACCAGGACGTTTGGAATTTTTGGAGGCTGCTGCTGGAAAAAAAAGGGAAAAAATTGAAAAAAAGGTGCTTTTGAGGATAGAGTGGCCAGGAAACCCCGCAGCCCCAAAGTCTGTATGGCAATGCAAGTAGTTCCCAGAGACCTTGAAAACAAGCAAGACTTTGTCTGGCTGACGCCTTGGTTGTGGGAGACAGGTCAGGACGTTTGAAATTTTTGAGGCCGATGCTGGGAAAAAAGTGAAAAAAAGGTGCTTTTGAGGATCGAGTGGCCAGGAAAGCCCGCAGCCCCAAAGTCCGACTGGCAATGCAAGTAGTTCCCAGAGACCTCGAAAACAAGCAAGACGGTCTGGCTGCCAACTTGGTTGTGGGAGCCAGGCCAAGACGTTTGGAATTTTTGGAGGTCGGTGCTGGGAAAAAAGTGAAAAAAAGGTGGTTTTGAGGATAGAGTGGCCAGGAAAGCCCGCAGCCCCAAACTCTTGGTGGCAATGCAAGTAGTTCCCAGAGACGTTGAAAACAAGCAAGAGTTGTTCTGGCTGCCACCATGGTTGTAGGAGCCAGGCCAGGACGTTCGGCATATTGGAGTCCAGAGCTGGGAAAAAGTGAACATAAGGTTCTTTTGAGGATCGAGTGGCCAGGAAAGCCCGCAGCCCCAAAGTCTGGGTGGCAATGCAAGTAGTTCCCAGAGACCTTGAAAACAAGCAAGACTTTGTCTGGCTGACGCCTTGGTTGTGGGAGCCAGGTCAGGACGTTTGAAATTTTTGAGGCCGATGCTGGGAAAAAAGTGAAAAAAAGGTGCTTTTGAGGATAGAGTGGCCAAGACAGCCCGCAGCCCCCAAATCTGGTTGGCAATGCAAGTAGTTCCCAGAGACCTTGAAAACAAGCAAGTGTTGTTTTGGCTGCCACCTTGGTTGTAGGAGCCAGGCCAGGACGTTCGGCATATTGGAGTCCAGAGCTGGGAAAAAGTGAACATTATGTTCTTTTGAGGCTCGAGTAGCCAGGAAAGCCCGCAGCCCCAAAGTCTGGGTGGCAATGCAAGTAGTTCCCAGAGATTTTTCAAAACAAGCAGGAGGTGTTCTGATTGCCACCTGGGTTGTGGAGTCAGCTCCTATCTTTGGGAATTTTTGAGGCCGGTGCTGGGAAAAAGTGAAAAAAAGATGCTTTTGAGAATAGAGTGGCCAGGAAACCCCGCAGCCCCAAAGTATGGATGGCAATGCAAGTAGATCCCAGAGGCGTTCCTAAAAAATCAAGAGATGTTCTGGCTGCCAACTTGTGTGTAGGACTCAGTTCCGGACGTTCGGCAAATGTAAGGCCTGTGCTGGGCAAAAGTGAACATAAGGTGCTTTTGAGGAGAGAGTGGCCAAGAAAGCCCGCAGCCCCAAACTCTGGGTGGCAATGCAAGTAGTTCCCAGAGACCTTGAAAGAAAGCAAGAGTTGTTCTGGCTGCCACCTGGGTTGTAGGAGCCAGACCAGGACGTTTGGAATTTTTGGAGGCTGGTGCTGGAAAAAAAAGGGAAAAAATTGAAAAAAAGGTGCTTTTGAGAATATAGTGGCCAGGAAACCCCACAGCCCCAAAGTCTGTATGGCAATGCAAGTAGTTCCCAGAGACCTTGAAAACAAGCAAGACTTTGTCTGGCTGACGCCTTGGTTGTGGGAGACAGGTCAGGACGTTTGAAATTTTTGAGGCCGATGCTGGGAAAAAAGTGAAAAAAGGTGCTTTTGAGGATAGAGTGGCCAGGAAAGCCCGCAGCCCCAAACTCTGGGTGGCAATGCAAGTAGTTCCCAGAGACGTTCAAAACAAGCAGGAGGTGTTCTGGCTGCCACCTGGGTTGTGGAGTCAGCTCCTATCTTTTGGAATTTTTGAGGCCGGTGCTGGGAAAAAGTGAAAAAAAGGTGGTTTTGAGGATCGAGTGGCCAGGAAAGCCCGCAGCCCCAAAGTCTGGGTGGCAATGCAAGTAGTTCCCAGAGACCTCGAAAACAAGCAAGACGGTCTGGCTGCCAACTTGGTTGTGGGAGCCAGGCCAAGACGTTTGGAATTTTTGGAGGTCGGTGCTGGGAAAAAAGTGAAAAAAAGGTGGTTTTGAGGATAGAGTGGCCAGGAAAGCCCGCAGCCCCAAACTCTGGGTGGCAATGCAAGTAGTTCCCAGAGACGTTGAAAACAAGCAAGAGTTGTTCTGGCTGCCACCATGGTTGTAGGAGCCAGGCCAGGACGTTCGGCATATTGGAGTCCAGAGCTGGGAAAAAGTGAACATAAGGTTCTTTTGAGGATCGAGTGGCCAGGAAAGCCCGCAGCCCCAAAGTCTGGGTGGCAATGCAAGTAGTTCCCAGAGACCTTGAAAACAAGCAAGACTTTGTCTGGCTGACGCCTTGGTTGTGGGAGCCAGGTCAGGACGTTTGAAATTTTTGAGGCCGATGCTGGGAAAAAAGTGAAAAAAAGGTGCTTTTGAGGATAGAGTGGCCAAGAAAGCCCGCAGCCCCCAAATCTGGTTGGCAATGCAAGTAGTTCCCAGAGACCTTGAAAACAAGCAAGTGTTGTTTTGGCTGCCACCTTGGTTGTGGGAGACAGGTCAGGACGTTCGGCATATTGGAGTCCAGAGCTGGGAAAAAGTGAACATTATGTTCTTTTGAGGCTCGAGTAGCCAGGAAAGCCCGCAGCCCCAAAGTCTGGGTGGCAATGCAAGTAGTTCCCAGAGATTTTTCAAAACAAGCAGGAGGTGTTCTGATTGCCACCTGGGTTGTGGAGTCAGCTCCTATCTTTTGGAATTTTTGAGGCCGGTGCTGGGAAAAAGTGAAAAAAAGATGCTTTTGAGAATAGAGTGGCCAGGAAACCCCGCAGCCCCAAAGTATGGATGGCAATGCAAGTAGATCCCAGAGGCGTTCCTAAAAAATCAAGAGATGTTCTGGCTGCCAACTTGTGTGTAGGACTCAGTTCCGGACGTTCGGCAAATGTAAGGCCTGTGCTGGGCAAAAGTGAACATAAGGTGCTTTTGAGGATAGAGTGGCCAGGAAAGCCCGCAGCCCCAATCTCTGGGTGGCAATGCAAGTAGTTCCCAGAGATTTTTCAAAACAAGCAGGAGGTGTTCTGGTTGCCACCTGGGTTGTGAAGTCAGCTCCTATCTTTGGGAATTTTTGAGGCCGGTGCTGGGAAAAAGTGAAAAAAAGATGCTTTTGAGAATATAGTCGCCAGGAAACCCCACAGCCCCAAAGTCTGTATGGCAATGCAAGTAGTTCGCAGAGACCTTGAAAACAAGCAAGACTTTGTCTGGCTGACGCCTTGGTTGTGGGAGCCAGGTCAGGACGTTTGAAATTTTTGATGGCGATGCTGGGAAAAAAGTGAAAAAAAGGTGCTTTTGAGGATAGAGTGGCCAGGAAACCCCGCAGCCCCAAAGTATGGATGGCAATGCAAGTAGATCCCAGAGGCGTTCCTAAAAAATCAAGAGATGTTCTGGCTGCCAACTTGTGTGTAGGACTCAGTTCCGGACGTTCGGCAAATGTGAGGCCTGTGCTGGGCAAAAGTGAACATAAGGTGCTTTAGAGGATAGAGTGGCCAGGAAAGCCCGTAGCCCCAAAGTCCGACTGGCAATGCAAGTAGTTCCCAGAGACCTTGAAAGAAAGCAAGAGTTGTTCTGGCTGCCACCTGGGTTGTAGGAGCCAGACCAGAACGTTTGGAATTTTTGGAGGCTGGTGCTGGAAAAAAAAGGGAAAAAAGTGAAAAAAAGGTGCTTTTGAGAATATAGTGGCCAGGAAAGCCCACAGCCCCAAAGTCTGGGTGGCAATGCAAGTAGTTCCCAGAGACCTTGAAAGAAAGCAAGAGTTGTTCTGGCTGCCACCTTCGTTGTACGAGCCAGACCAGGACGTTTGGAATTTTTGAGGCTGGTGCTGGAAAAAAAAGGGAAAAAAAGTGAAAAAAAGGTGCTTTTGAGAATATAGTGGCCAGGAAACCCCCAGCCCCAAAGTCTGTATGGCAATGCAAGTAGTTCCCAGAGACCTTGAAAACAAGCAAGACTTTGTCTGGCTGACGCCTTGGTTGTGGGAGACAGGTCAGGATGTTTGAAATTTTTGAGGCCGATGCTGGGAAAAAAGTGAAAAAAAGGTCCTTTTGAGGATCGAGTGGCCAGGAAAGCCCGCAGCCCCAAACTCTGGGTGGCAATGCAAGTAGTTCCCAGAGACGTTCAAAACAAGCAGGAGGTGTTCTGGCTGCCACCTGGGTTGTGGAGTCAGCTCCTATCTTTTGGAATTTTTGAGGCCGTTGCTGGGAAAAAGTGAAAAAATAGTGGTTTTGAGGATAGAGTGGCCAGGAAACCCCGCAGCCCCAAAGTCTGTATGGCAATGCAAGTAGTTCCCAGAGACCTTGAAAACAAGCAAGACTTTGTCTGGCTGACGCCTTGGTTGTGGGAGCCAGGTCAGGACGTTTGAAATTTTTGAGGCCGATGCTGGGAAAAAAGTGAAAAAAAGGTGCTTTTGAGGATAGAGTGGCCAGGAAAGCCCGCAGCCCCAAAGTCCGACTGGCAATGCAAGTAGTTCCCAGAGACCTTGAAAGAAAGCAAGAGTTGTTCTGGCTGCCACCTTCGTTGTACGAGCCAGACTAGGACGTTTGGAATTTTTGGAGGCTGGTGCTGGAAAAAAAAAGGGAAAAAAATTGAAAAAAAGGTGCTTTTGAGAATATAGTGGCCAGGAAACCCCCAGCCCCAAAGTCTGTATGGCAATGCAAGTAGTTCCCAGAGACCTTGAAAACAAGCAAGACTGTCTGGCTGACGCCTTGGTTGTGGGAGCCAGGTCAGGACGTTTGAAATTTTTGAGGCCGATGCTGGGAAAAAAGTGAAAAAAAGGTCCTTTTGAGGATCGAGTGGCCAGGAAAGCCCGCAGCCCCAAACTCTGAGTGGCAATGCAAGTAGTTCCCAGAGACGTTCAAAACAAGCAGGAGGTGTTCTGGCTGCCACTGGGTTGTGGAGTCAGCTCCTATCTTTGGGAATTTTTGAGGCCGGTGCTGGGAAAAAGTGAAAAAAAGATGCTTTTGTGAATAGAGTGGCCAGGAAACCCCGCAGCCCCAAAGTATGGATGGCAATGCAAGTAGATCCCAGAGGCGTTCCTAAAAAATCAAGAGATGTTCTGGCTGCCAACTTGTGTGTAGGACTCAGTTCCGGACGTTCGGCAAATGTAAGGCCTGTGCTGGGAAAAAGTGAAAAAAGGGTGCTTTTGAGGATAGAGTGGCCAGGAAAGCCCGCAGCCCCAATCTCTGGGTGGCAATGCAAGTAGTTCCCAGAGATTTTTCAAAACAAGCAGGAGGTGTTCTGGTTGCCACCTGGGTTGTGAAGTCAGCTCCTATCTTTGGGAATTTTTGAGGCCGGTGCTGGGAAAAAGTGAAAAAAAGATGCTTTTGAGAATATAGTGGCCAGTAAACCCCCAGCCCCAAAGTCTGTATGGCAATGCAAGTAGTTCCCAGAGACCTTGAAAACAAGCAAGACTGTCTGGCTGACGCCTTGGTTGTGGGAGACAGGTCAGGATGTTTGAAATTTTTGAGGCCGATGCTGGTAAAAAAGTGAAAAAAAGGTGGTTTTGAGGATAGAGTGGCCAGGAAAGCCGGCAGCCCCAAACTCTGAGTGGCAATGCAAGTAGTTCCCAGAGACGTTCAAAACAAGCAGGAGGTGTTCTGGCTGCCACTGGGTTGTGGAGTCAGCTCCTATCTTTGGGAATTTTTGAGGCCGGTGCTGGGAAAAAGTGAAAAAAAGATGCTTTTGAGAATAGAGTGGCCAGGAAACCCCGCAGCCCCAAAGTATGGATGGCAATGCAAGTAGATCCCAGAGGCGTTCCTAAAAAATCAAGAGATGTTCTGGCTGCCAACTTGTTTGTAGGACTCAGTTCCGGACGTTCGGCAAATGTAAGGCCTGTGCTGGGCAAAAGTGAACATAAGGTGCTTTTGAGGATAGAGTGGCCAGGAAAGCCCGCAGCCCCAATCTCTGGGTGGCAATGCAAGTAGTTCCCAGAGATTTTTCAAAACAAGCAGGAGGTGTTCTGGTTGCCACCTGGGTTGTGAAGTCAGCTTCTATCTTTGGGAATTTTTGAGGCCGGTGCTGGGAAAAAGTGAAAAAAAGATGCTTTTGAGAATAGAGTGGCCAGGAAAGCCCGTAGCCCCAAAGTCCGACTGGCAATGCAAGTAGTTCCCAGAGACCTTGAAAGAAAGCAAGAGTTGTTCTGGCTGCCACCTGGGTTGTAGGAGCCAGACCAGAACGTTTGGAATTTTTGGAGGCTGGTGCTGGAAAAAAAAGGGAAAAAAGTGAAAAAAAGGTGCTTTTGAGAATATAGTGGCCAGGAAAGCCCACAGCCCCAAACTCTGGGTGGCAATGCAAGTAGTTCCCAGAGACGTTCAAAACAAGCAGGAGGTGTTCTGGCTGCCACCTGGCTTGTGGAGTCAGCTCCTATCTTTGGGAATTTTTGAGGCCGGTGCTGGGAAAAAGTGAAAAAATAGTGGTTTTGAGGATAGAGTGGCCAGGAAACCCCGCAGCCCCAAAGTCTGTATGGCAATGCAAGTAGTTCGCAGAGACCTTGAAAACAAGCAAGACTTTGTCTGGCTGACGCCTTGGTTGTGGGAGCCAGGTCAGGACGTTTGAAATTTTTGAGGCCGATGCTGGGAAAAAAGTGAACATAAGGTGCTTTTGAGGATAGAGTGGCCAGGAAAGCCCGTAGCCCCAAAGTCCGACTGGCAATGCAAGTAGTTCCCAGAGACGTTGAAGGAAAGCAAGAGTTGTTCTGGCTGCCACCTTCGTTGTACGAGCCAGACTAGGACGTTTGGAATTTTTGGAGGCTGCTGCTGGAAAAAAAAAGGGAAAAAAAGTGAAAAAAAGGTGCTTTTGAGAATATAGTGGCCAGGAAACCCCCAGCCCCAAAGTCTGTATGGCAATGCAAGTAGTTCCCAGAGACCTTGAAAACAAGCAAGACTGTCTGGCTGACGCCTTGGTTGTGGGAGCCAGGTCAGGACGTTTGAAATTTTTGAGGCCGATGCTGGGAAAAAAGTGAAAAAAAGGTCCTTTTGAGGATCGAGTGGCCAGGAAAGCCCGCAGCCCCAAACTCTGAGTGGCAATGCAAGTAGTTCCCAGAGACGTTCAAAACAAGCAGGAGGTGTTCTGGCTGCCACTGGGTTGTGGAGTCAGCTCCTATCTTTGGGAATTTTTGAGGCCGGTGCTGGGAAAAAGTGAAAAAAAGATGCTTTTGTGAATAGAGTGGCCAGGAAACCCCGCAGCCCCAAAGTATGGATGGCAATGCAAGTAGATCCCAGAGGCGTTCCTAAAAAATCAAGAGATGTTCTGGCTGCCAACTTGTGTGTAGGACTCAGTTCCGGACGTTCGGCAAATGTAAGGCCTGTGCTGGGAAAAAGTGAAAAAAGGGTGCTTTTGAGGATAGAGTGGCCAGGAAAGCCCGCAGCCCCAATCTCTGGGTGGCAATGCAAGTAGTTCCCAGAGATTTTTCAAAACAAGCAGGAGGTGTTCTGGTTGCCACCTGGGTTGTGAAGTCAGCTCCTATCTTTGGGAATTTTTGAGGCCGGTGCTGGGAAAAAGTGAAAAAAAGATGCTTTTGAGAATATAGTGGCCAGTAAACCCCCAGCCCCAAAGTCTGTATGGCAATGCAAGTAGTTCCCAGAGACCTTGAAAACAAGCAAGACTGTCTGGCTGACGCCTTGGTTGTGGGAGACAGGTCAGGATGTTTGAAATTTTTGAGGCCGATGCTGGTAAAAAAGTGAAAAAAAGGTGGTTTTGAGGATAGAGTGGCCAGGAAAGCCGGCAGCCCCAAACTCTGAGTGGCAATGCAAGTAGTTCCCAGAGACGTTCAAAACAAGCAGGAGGTGTTCTGGCTGCCACTGGGTTGTGGAGTCAGCTCCTATCTTTGGGAATTTTTGAGGCCGGTGCTGGGAAAAAGTGAAAAAAAGATGCTTTTGAGAATAGAGTGGCCAGGAAACCCCGCAGCCCCAAAGTATGGATGGCAATGCAAGTAGATCCCAGAGGCGTTCCTAAAAAATCAAGAGATGTTCTGGCTGCCAACTTGTGTGTAGGACTCAGTTCCGGACGTTCGGCAAATGTAAGGCCTGTGCTGGGCAAAAGTGAACATAAGGTGCTTTTGAGGATAGAGTGGCCAGGAAAGCCCGCAGCCCCAATCTCTGGGTGGCAATGCAAGTAGTTCCCAGAGATTTTTCAAAACAAGCAGGAGGTGTTCTGGTTGCCACCTGGGTTGTGAAGTCAGCTTCTATCTTTGGGAATTTTTGAGGCCGGTGCTGGGAAAAAGTGAAAAAAAGATGCTTTTGAGAATAGAGTGGCCAGGAAAGCCCGTAGCCCCAAAGTCCGACTGGCAATGCAAGTAGTTCCCAGAGACCTTGAAAGAAAGCAAGAGTTGTTCTGGCTGCCACCTGGGTTGTAGGAGCCAGACCAGAACGTTTGGAATTTTTGGAGGCTGGTGCTGGAAAAAAAAGGGAAAAAAGTGAAAAAAAGGTGCTTTTGAGAATATAGTGGCCAGGAAAGCCCACAGCCCCAAACTCTGGGTGGCAATGCAAGTAGTTCCCAGAGACGTTCAAAACAAGCAGGAGGTGTTCTGGCTGCCACCTGGCTTGTGGAGTCAGCTCCTATCTTTTGGAATTTTTGAGGCCGGTGCTGGGAAAAAGTGAAAAAATAGTGGTTTTGAGGATAGAGTGGCCAGGAAACCCCGCAGCCCCAAAGTATGGATGGCAATGCAAGTAGATCCCAGAGGCGTTCCTAAAAAATCAAGAGATGTTCTGGCTGCCAACTTGTGTGTAGGACTCAGTTCCGGACGTTCGGCAAATGTGAGGCCTGTGCTGGGCAAAAGTGAACATAAGGTGCTTTTGAGGATAGAGTGGCCAGGAAAGCCCGTAGCCCCAAAGTCCGACTGGCAATGCAAGTAGTTCCCAGAGACCTTGAAGGAAAGCAAGAGTTGTTCCGGCTGCCACCTGTGTTGTAGGAGCCAGACCAGGAAATTTGGAATTTTTGGAGGCTGGTGCTGGAAAAAAAAGGGAAAAAATTGAAAAAAAGGTGCTTTTGAGAATATAGTGGCCAGGAAACCCCACAGCCCCAAAGTCTGTATGGCAATGCAAGTAGTTCCCAGAGACCTTGAAAACAAGCAAGACTTTGTCTGGCTGACGCCTTGGTTGTGGGAGCCAGGTCAGGACGTTTGAAATTTTTGATGCCGATGCTGGGAAAAAAATGAAAAAAAGGTGCTTTTGAGGATAGAGTGGCCAGGAAAGCCCGTAGCCCCAAAGTCTGGGTGGCAATGCAAGTAGTTCCCAGAGACCTTGAAAGAAAGCAAGAGTTGTTCTGGCTGCCACCTTGGTTGTAGGAACCAGAGCAGGACGTTCGGCATATTGGAGTCCAGAGCTGGGAAAAAGTGAACATAAGGTTCTTTTGAGGATCGAGTGGCCAGGAAAGCCTGCAGCCCCAAAGTCTGGGTGGCAATGCAAGTAGTTCTTAGAGATGTTCAAAAGAAGCAGGAGGTGTTCTGGCTGCCACTGGGTTGTGGAGTCAGCTCCTATCTTTGGGAATTTTTGAGGCCGGTGCTGGGAAAAAGTGAAAAAAAGATGCTTTTGAGAATAGAGTGGCCAGGAAACCCCGCAGCCCCAAAGTATGGATGGCAATGCAAGTAGATCCCAGAGGCGTTCCTAAAAAATCAAGAGATGTTCTGGCTGCCAACTTGTGTGTAGGACTCAGTTCCGGACGTTCGGCAAATGTAAGGCCTGTGCTGGGCAAAAGTGAACATAAGGTGCTTTTGAGGATAGAGTGGCCAGGAAAGCCCGCAGCCCCAATCTCTGGGTGGCAATGCAAGTAGTTCCCAGAGATTTTTCAAAACAAGCAGGAGGTGTTCTGGTTGCCACCTGGGTTGTGAAGTCAGCTCCTATCTTTGGGAATTTTTGAGGCCGGTGCTGGGAAAAAGTGAAAAAAAGATGCTTTTGAGAATATAGTGGCCAGGAAACCCCACAGCCCCAAAGTCTGTATGGCAATGCAAGTAGTTCGCAGAGACCTTGAAAACAAGCAAGACTTTGTCTGGCTGACGCCTTGGTTGTGGGAGCCAGGTCAGGACGTTTGAAATTTTTGATGCCGATGCTGGGAAAAAAATGAAAAAAAGGTGCTTTTGAGGATAGAGTGGCCAGGAAACCCCACAGCCCCAAAGTATGGATGGCAATGCAAGTAGTTCCCAGAGACGTTCAAAACAAGCAGGAGGTGTTCTGGCTGCCACCTGGCTTGTGGAGTCAGCTCCTATCTTTTGGAATTTTTGAGGCCGGTGCTGGGAAAAAGTGAAAAAAAGGTTGTTTGGAGAATAGAGTGGCCAGGAAACCCCGCAGCCCCAAAGTATGGATGGCAATGCAAGTAGATCCCAGAGGCCTTCCTAAAAAATCAAGAGATGTTCTGGCTGCCAACTTGTGTGTAGGACTCAGTTCCGGACGTTCGGCAAATGTGAGGCCTGTGCTGGGCAAAAGTGAACATAAGGTGCTTTAGAGGATAGAGTGGCCAGGAAAGCCCGTAGCCCCAAAGTCCGACTGGCAATGCAAGTAGTTCCCAGAGACCTTGAAAGAAAGCAAGAGTTGTTCTGGCTGCCACCTGGGTTGTAGGAGCCAGACCAGAACGTTTGGAATTTTTGGAGGCTGGTGCTGGAAAAAAAAGGGAAAAAAGTGAAAAAAAGGTGCTTTTGAGAATATAGTGGCCAGGAAAGCCCACAGCCCCAAACTCTGGGTGGCAATGCAAGTAGTTCCCAGAGACGTTCAAAACAAGCAGGAGGTGTTCTGGCTGCCACCTGGCTTGTGGAGTCAGCTCCTATCTTTTGGAATTTTTGAGGCCGGTGCTGGGAAAAAGTGAAAAAAAGATGCTTTTGAGAATAGAGTGGCCAGGAAACCCCGCAGCCCCAAAGTATGGATGGCAATGCAAGTAGATCCCAGAGGCGTTCCTAAAAAATCAAGAGATGTTCTGGCTGCCAACTTGTGTGTAGGACTCAGTTCCGGACGTTCGGCAAATGTAAGGCCTGTGCTGGGCAAAAGTGAACATAAGGTTCTTTTGAGGATAGAGTGGCCAGGAAAGCCCGCAGCCCCAATCTCTGGGTGGCAATGCAAGTAGTTCCCAGAGATTTTTCAAAACAAGCAGGAGGTGTTCTGGCTGCCACTGAGTTGTGGAGTCAGCTCCTATCTTTGGGAATTTTTGAGGCCGGTGCTGGGAAAAAGTGAAAAAAAGATGCTTTTGAGAATATAGTGGCCAGGAAACCCCGCAGCCCCAAAGTCTGTATGGCAATGCAAGTAGTTCGCAGAGACCTTGAAAACAAGCAAGACTTTGTCTGGCTGACGCCTTGGTTGTGGGAGCCAGGTCATGACAATTGAAATTTTTGAGGCCGATGCTGGGAAAAAAGTGAAAAAAAGGTGCTTTTGAGGATAGAGTGGCCAGGAAAGCCCGTAGCCCCAAAGTCCGACTGGCAATGCAAGTAGTTCCCAGAGACCTTGAAAGAAAGCAAGAGTTGTTCTGGCTGCCACCTTCGTTGTAGGAGCCAGACCAGGACGTTTGGAATTTTTGGAGGCTGGTGCTGGAAAAAAAATGGAAAAAAAGTGAAAAAAAGGTGCTTTTGAGAATATAGTGGCCAGGAAACCCCACAGCCCCAAAGTCTGTATGGCAATGCAAGTAGTTCCCAGAGACCTTGAAAACAAGCAAGACTTTGTCTGGCTGACGCCTTGGTTGTGGGAGACAGGTCAGGACGTTTGAAATTTTTGAGGCCGGTGCTGGGAAAAAAAAGAAAAAAAGGTGGTTTTGAAGACAGAGTGGCCAGGAAAGCCCGCAGCCCCAAAGTCTGGGTGGCAATGCAAGTAGTTCCCAGAGATTTTTCAAAACAAGCAGGAGGTGTTCTGGTTGCCACCTGGGTTGTGAAGTCAGCTTCTATCTTTGGGAATTTTTGAGGCCGGTGCTGGGAAAAAGTGAAAAAAAGATGCTTTTGAGAATAGAGTGGCCAGGAAAGCCCGTAGCCCCAAAGTCCGACTGGCAATGCAAGTAGTTCCCAGAGACCTTGAAAGAAAGCAAGAGTTGTTCTGGCTGCCACCTGGGTTGTAGGAGCCAGACCAGAACGTTTGGAATTTTTGGAGGCTGGTGCTGGAAAAAAAAGGGAAAAAAGTGAAAAAAAGGTGCTTTTGAGAATATAGTGGCCAGGAAAGCCCACAGCCCCAAACTCTGGGTGGCAATGCAAGTAGTTCCCAGAGACGTTCAAAACAAGCAGGAGGTGTTCTGGCTGCCACCTGGCTTGTGGAGTCAGCTCCTATCTTTGGGAATTTTTGAGGCCGGTGCTGGGAAAAAGTGAAAAAATAGTGGTTTTGAGGATAGAGTGGCCAGGAAACCCCGCAGCCCCAAAGTATGGATGGCAATGCAAGTAGATCCCAGAGGCGTTCCTAAAAAATCAAGAGATGTTCTGGCTGCCAACTTGTGTGTAGGACTCAGTTCCGGACGTTCGGCAAATGTGAGGCCTGTGCTGGGCAAAAGTGAACATAAGGTGCTTTTGAGGATAGAGTGGCCAGGAAAGCCCGTAGCCCCAAAGTCCGACTGGCAATGCAAGTAGTTCCCAGAGACCTTGAAGGAAAGCAAGAGTTGTTCCGGCTGCCACCTGTGTTGTAGGAGCCAGACCAGGAAATTTGGAATTTTTGGAGGCTGGTGCTGGAAAAAAAAGGGAAAAAATTGAAAAAAAGGTGCTTTTGAGAATATAGTGGCCAGGAAACCCCACAGCCCCAAAGTCTGTATGGCAATGCAAGTAGTTCCCAGAGACCTTGAAAACAAGCAAGACTTTGTCTGGCTGACGCCTTGGTTGTGGGAGACAGGTCAGGACGTTTGAAATTTTTGAGGCCGATGCTGGGAAAAAAGTGAAAAAAAGGTCCTTTTGAGGATAGAGTGGCCAGGAAAGCCCGTAGCCCCAAAGTCTGGGTGGCAATGCAAGTAGTTCCCAGAGACCTTGAAAGAAAGCAAGAGTTGTTCTGGCTGCCACCTTGGTTGTAGGAACCAGAGCAGGACGTTCGGCATATTGGAGTCCAGAGCTGGGAAAAAGTGAACATAAGGTTCTTTTGAGGATCGAGTGGCCAGGAAAGCCTGCAGCCCCAAAGTCTGGGTGGCAATGCAAGTAGTTCTTAGAGATGTTCAAAAGAAGCAGGAGGTGTTCTGGCTGCCACTGGGTTGTGGAGTCAGCTCCTATCTTTGGGAATTTTTGAGGCCGGTGCTGGGAAAAAGTGAAAAAAAGATGCTTTTGAGAATAGAGTGGCCAGGAAACCCCGCAGCCCCAAAGTATGGATGGCAATGCAAGTAGATCCCAGAGGCGTTCCTAAAAAATCAAGAGATGTTCTGGCTGCCAACTTGTGTGTAGGACTCAGTTCCGGACGTTCGGCAAATGTAAGGCCTGTGCTGGGCAAAAGTGAACATAAGGTGCTTTTGAGGATAGAGTGGCCAGGAAAGCCCGCAGCCCCAATCTCTGGGTGGCAATGCAAGTAGTTCCCAGAGATTTTTCAAAACAAGCAGGAGGTGTTCTGGTTGCCACCTGGGTTGTGAAGTCAGCTCCTATCTTTGGGAATTTTTGAGGCCGGTGCTGGGAAAAAGTGAAAAAAAGATGCTTTTGAGAATATAGTGGCCAGGAAACCCCACAGCCCCAAAGTCTGTATGGCAATGCAAGTAGTTCGCAGAGACCTTGAAAACAAGCAAGACTTTGTCTGGCTGACGCCTTGGTTGTGGGAGCCAGGTCAGGACGTTTGAAATTTTTGATGCCGATGCTGGGAAAAAAATGAAAAAAAGGTGCTTTTGAGGATAGAGTGGCCAGGAAACCCCGCAGCCCCAAAGTATGGATGGCAATGCAAGTAGTTCCCAGAGACGTTCAAAACAAGCAGGAGGTGTTCTGGCTGCCACCTGGCTTGTGGAGTCAGCTCCTATCTTTTGGAATTTTTGAGGCCGGTGCTGGGAAAAAGTGAAAAAAAGGTTGTTTGGAGAATAGAGTGGCCAGGAAACCCCGCAGCCCCAAAGTATGGATGGCAATGCAAGTAGATCCCAGAGGCCTTCCTAAAAAATCAAGAGATGTTCTGGCTGCCAACTTGTGTGTAGGACTCAGTTCCGGACGTTCGGCAAATGTGAGGCCTGTGCTGGGCAAAAGTGAACATAAGGTGCTTTAGAGGATAGAGTGGCCAGGAAAGCCCGTAGCCCCAAAGTCCGACTGGCAATGCAAGTAGTTCCCAGAGACCTTGAAAGAAAGCAAGAGTTGTTCTGGCTGCCACCTGGGTTGTAGGAGCCAGACCAGAACGTTTGGAATTTTTGGAGGCTGGTGCTGGAAAAAAAAGGGAAAAAAGTGAAAAAAAGGTGCTTTTGAGAATATAGTGGCCAGGAAAGCCCACAGCCCCAAACTCTGGGTGGCAATGCAAGTAGTTCCCAGAGACGTTCAAAACAAGCAGGAGGTGTTCTGGCTGCCACCTGGGTTGTGGAGTCAGCTCCTATCTTTGGGAATTTTTGAGGCCGGTGCTGGGTTAAAGTGAAAAAAAGATGCTTTTGAGAATAGAGTGGCCAGGAAACCCCGCAGCCCCAAAGTATGGATGGCAATGCAAGTAGATCCCAGAGGCGTTCCTAAAAAATCAAGAGATGTTCTGGCTGCCAACTTGTGTGTAGGACTCAGTTCCGGACGTTCGGCAAATGTAAGGCCTGTGCTGGGCAAAAGTGAACATAAGGTTCTTTTGAGGATAGAGTGGCCAGGAAAGCCCGCAGCCCCAATCTCTGGGTGGCAATGCAAGTAGTTCCCAGAGATTTTTCAAAACAAGCAGGAGGTGTTCTGGCTGCCACTGAGTTGTGGAGTCAGCTCCTATCTTTGGGAATTTTTGAGGCCGGTGCTGGGAAAAAGTGAAAAAAAGATGCTTTTGAGAATATAGTGGCCAGGAAACCCCGCAGCCCCAAAGTCTGTATGGCAATGCAAGTAGTTCGCAGAGACCTTGAAAACAAGCAAGACTTTTTCTGGCTGACGCCTTGGTTGTGGGAGCCAGGTCATGACGATTGAAATTTTTGAGGCCGATGCTGGGAAAAAAGTGAAAAAAAGGTGCTTTTGAGGATAGAGTGGCCAGGAAAGCCCGTAGCCCCAAAGTCCGACTGGCAATGCAAGTAGTTCCCAGAGACCTTGAAAGAAAGCAAGAGTTGTTCTGGCTGCCACCTTCGTTGTAGGAGCCAGACCAGGACGTTTGGAATTTTTGGAGGCTGGTGCTGGAAAAAAAATGGAAAAAAAGTGAAAAAAATGTGCTTTTGAGAATATAGTGGCCAGGAAACCCCACAGCCCCAAAGTCTGTATGGCAATGCAAGTAGTTCCCAGAGACCTTGAAAACAAGCAAGACTTTGTCTGGCTGACGCCTTGGTTGTGGGAGCCAGGTCAGGACGTTTGAAATTTTTGAGGCCGGTGCTGGGAAAAAAAAGAAAAAAAGGTGGTTTTGAAGACAGAGTGGCCAGGAAAGCCCGCAGCCCCAAAGTCTGGGTGGCAATGCAAGTAGTTCCCAGAGACCTTGAAAGAAAGCAAGAGTTGTTCTGGCTGCCACCTGGGTTGTAGGAGCCAGACCAGGACGTTTGGAATTTTTCGAGGCTGGTGCTGAAAAAAAAGGGAAAAAATTGAAAAAAATGTGCTTTTGAGAATATAGTGGCCAGGAAACCCCACAGCCCCAAAGTCTGTATGGCAATGCAAGTAGTTCCCAGAGACCTTGAAAACAAGCAAGACTTTGTCTGGCTGACGCCTTGGTTGTGGGAGACAGGTCAGGACGTTTGAAATTTTTGAGGCCGATGCTGGGAAAAAAGTAAAAAAAGGTGGTTTTGAGGATAGAGTGGCCAGGAAAGCCCGCAGCCCCAAACTCTGGTTGGCAATGCAAGTAGTTCCCAGAGACGTTCAAAACAAGCAGGAGGTGTTCTGGCTGCCACCTGGGTTGTGGAGTCAGCTCCTATCTTTGGGAATTTTTGAGGCCGGTGCTGGGTTAAAGTGAAAAAAAGATGCTTTTGAGAATAGAGTGGCCAGGAAACCCCGCAGCCCCAAAGTATGGATGGCAATGCAAGTAGATCCCAGAGGCGTTCCTAAAAAATCAAGAGATGTTCTGGCTGCCAACTTGTGTGTAGGACTCAGTTCTGGACGTTCGGCAAATGTGAGGCCTGTGCTGGGCAAATGTGAACATAAGGTGCTTTTGAGGATCGAGTGGCCAGGAAAGCCCGTAGCCCCAAAGTCCGACTGGCAATGCAAGTAGTTCCCAGAGACCTTGAAGGAAAGCAAGAGTTGTTCTGGCTGCCACCTTCGTTGTACGAGCCAGACCAGGACGTTTGGAATTTTTGGAGGCTGGTGCTGGAAAAAAAAGGGAAAAAAAGTGAAAAAAACGTGCTTTTGAGAATATAGTGGCCAGGAAACCCCACAGCCCCAAAGTCTGTATGGCAATGCAAGTAGTTCCCAGAGACCTTGAAAACAAGCAAGACTTTGTCTGGCTGACGCCTTGGTTGTGGGAGACAGGTCAGGACGTTTGAAATTTTTGAGGCCGATGCTGGGAAAAAAGTGAAAAAAAGGTGGTTTTGAGGATAGAGTGGCCAGGAAAGCCCGCAGCCCCAAACTCTGGGTGGCAATGCAAGTAGTTCCCAGAGATTTTTCAAAACAAGCAGGAGGTGTTCTGGTTGCCACCTGGGTTGTGGAGTCAGCTTCTATCTTTGGGAATTTTTGAGGCCGGTGCTGGGAAAAAGTGAAAAAAAGATGCTTTTAAGAATATAGTGGCCAGGAAACCCCGCAGCCCCAAAGTCTGTATGGCAATGCAAGTAGTTCGCAGAGACCTTGAAAACAAGCAAGACTTTGTCTGGCTGACGCCTTGGTTGTGGGAGACAGGTCAGGACGTTTGAAATTTTTGAGGCCGATGCTGGGAAAAAAGTGAAAAAAAGGTGCTTTTGAGAATATAGTGGCCAGGAAAGCCCACAGCCCCAAACTCTGGGTGGCAATGCAAGTAGTTCCCAGAGACGTTCAAAACAAGCAGGAGGTGTTCTGGCTGCCACCTGGGTTGTGGAGTCAGCTCCTATCTTTTGGATTTTTTGAGGCCGGTGCTGGGTTAAAGTGAAAAAAAGATGCTTTTGAGAATAGAGTGGCCAGGAAACCCCGCAGCCCCAAAGTATGGATGGCAATGCAAGTAGATCCCAGAGGCGTTCCTAAAAAAATCAAGAGATGTTCTGGCTGCCCACTTGTGTGTAGGACTCAGTTCCGGACGTTCGGCAAATGTGAGGCCTGTGCTGGGCAAAAATCAACATAAGGTGCTTTTGAGGATAGAGTGGCCAGGAAAGCCCGTAGCCCCAAAGTCCGACTGGCAATGCAAGTAGTTCCCAGAGGCCTTGAAAGAAAGCAAGAGTTGTTCTGGCTGCCACCTTCGTTGTACGAGCCAGACCAGGACGTTTGGAATTTTTGGAGGCTGGTGCTGGAAAAAAAGTGAAAAAAAGTGAAAAAAAGGTGCTTTTGAGAATATAGTGGCCAGGAAACCCCCAGCCCCAAAGTCTGTATGGCAATGCAAGTAGTTCCCAGAGACCTTGAAAACAAGCAAGACTGTCTGGCTGACGCCTTGGTTGTGGGAGACAGGTCAGGACGTTTGAAATTTTTGAGGCCGATGCTGGGAAAAAAGTGAAAAAAAGGTCCTTTTGAGGATCGAGTGGCCAGGAAAGCCCGCAGCCCCAAACTCTGGGTGGCAATGCAAGTAGTTCCCAGAGACGTTCAAAACAAGCAGGAGGTGTTCTGGCTGCCACCTGGGTTGTGGAGTCAGCTCCTATCTTTTGGAATTTTTGAGGCCGGTGCTGGGAAAAAGTGAAAAAATAGTGGTTTTGAGGATAGAGTGGCCAGGAAACCCCGCAGCCCCAAAGTATGGATGGCAATGCAAGTAGATCCCAGAGGCGTTCCTAAAAAATCAAGAGATGTTCTGGCTGCCAACTTGTGTGTAGGACTCAGTTCCGGACGTTCGGCAAATGTGAGGCCTGTGCTGGGCAAAAGTGAACATAAGGTGCTTTTGAGGATAGAGTGGCCAGGAAAGCCCGTAGCCCCAAAGTCCGACTGGCAATGCAAGTAGTTCCCAGAGACCTTGAAGGAAAGCAAGAGTTGTTCCGGCTGCCACCTGTGTTGTAGGAGCCAGACCAGGAAATTTGGAATTTTTGGAGGCTGGTGCTGGAAAAAAAAGGGAAAAAATTGAAAAAAAGGTGCTTTTGAGAATATAGTGGCCAGGAAACCCCACAGCCCCAAAGTATGGATGGCAATGCAAGTAGTTCCCAGAGACCTTGAAAACAAGCAAGACTTTGTCTGGCTGACGCCTTGGTTGTGGGAGACAGGTCAGGACGTTTGAAATTTTTGAGGCCGATGCTGGGAAAAAAGTGAAAAAAAGGTCCTTTTGAGGATCGAGTGGCCAGGAAAGCCCGCAGCCCCAAAGTCTGGGTGGCAATGCAAGTAGTTCCCAGAGACCTTGAAAGAAAGCAAGAGTTGTTCTGGCTGCCACCTGTGTTGTAGGAGCCAGGCCAGGACGTTCGGCATATTGGAGTCCAGAGCTGGGAAAAAGTGAACATAAGGTTCTTTTGAGGATCGAGTGGCCAGGAAAGCCTGCAGCCCCAAAGTCTGGGTGGCAATGCAAGTAGTTCTTAGAGATGTTCAAAAGAAGCAGGAGGTGTTCTGGCTGCCACTGGGTTGTGGAGTCAGCTCCTATCTTTGGGAATTTTTGAGGCCGGTGCTGGGAAAAAGTGAAAAAAAGATGCTTTTGAGAATAGAGTGGCCAGGAAACCCCGCAGCCCCAAAGTATGGATGGCAATGCAAGTAGATCCCAGAGGCGTTCCTAAAAAATCAAGAGATGTTCTGGCTGCCAACTTGTGTGTAGGACTCAGTTCCGGACGTTCGGCAAATGTAAGGCCTGTGCTGGGCAAAAGTGAACATAAGGTGCTTTTGAGGATAGAGTGGCCAGGAAAGCCCGCAGCCCCAATCTCTGGGTGGCAATGCAAGTAGTTCCCAGAGATTTTTCAAAACAAGCAGGAGGTGTTCTGGTTGCCACCTGGGTTGTGAAGTCAGCTCCTATCTTTGGGAATTTTTGAGGCCGGTGCTGGGAAAAAGTGAAAAAAAGATGCTTTTGAGAATATAGTGGCCAGGAAACCCCACAGCCCCAAAGTCTGTATGGCAATGCAAGTAGTTCGCAGAGACCTTGAAAACAAGCAAGACTTTGTCTGGCTGACGCCTTGGTTGTGGGAGCCAGGTCAGGACGTTTGAAATTTTTGATGTCGATGCTGGGAAAAAAATGAAAAAAAGGTGCTATTGAGGATAGAGTGGCCAGGAAACCCCGCAGCCCCAATGTATGGATGGCAATGCAAGTAGTTCCCAGAGACGTTCAAAACAAGCAGGAGGTGTTCTGGCTGCCACCTGGCTTGTGGAGTCAGCTCCTATCTTTTGGAATTTTTGAGGCCGGTGCTGGGAAAAAGTGAAAAAAAGATGCTTTTGAGAATAGAGTGGCCAGGAAACCCCGCAGCCCCAAAGTATGGATGGCAATGCAAGTAGATCCCAGAGGCGTTCCTAAAAAATCAAGAGATGTTCTGGCTGCCAACTTGTGTGTAGGACTCAGTTCCGGACATTCGGCAAATGTGAGGCCTGTGCTGGGCAAAAGTGAACATAAGGTGCTTTAGAGGATAGAGTGGCCAGGAAAGCCCGTAGCCCCAAAGTCCGACTGGCAATGCAAGTAGTTCCCAGAGACCTTGAAAGAAAGCAAGAGTTGTTCTGGCTGCCACCTGGGTTGTAGGAGCCAGACCAGAACGTTTGGAATTTTTGGAGGCTGGTGCTGGAAAAAAAAGGGAAAAAAGTGAAAAAAAGGTGCTTTTGAGAATATAGTGGCCAGGAAAGCCCACAGCCCCAAACTCTGGGTGGCAATGCAAGTAGTTCCCAGAGACGTTCAAAACAAGCAGGAGGTGTTCTGGCTGCCACCTGGCTTGTGGAGTCAGCTCCTATCTTTTGGAATTTTTGAGGCCGGTGCTGGGAAAAAGTGAAAAAATAGTGGTTTTGAGGATAGAGTGGCCAGGAAACCCCGCAGCCCCAAAGTATGGATGGCAATGCAAGTAGATCCCAGAGGCGTTCCTAAAAAATCAAGAGATGTTCTGGCTGCCAACTTGTGTGTAGGACTCAGTTCCGGACGTTCGGCAAATGTGAGGCCTGTGCTGGGCAAAAATGAACATAAGGTGCTTTTGAGGATAGAGTGGCCAGGAAAGCCCGTAGCCCCAAAGTCCGACTGGCAATGCAAGTAGTTCCCAGAGACCTTGAAGGAAAGCAAGAGTTGTTCTGGCTGCCACCTTCGTTGTACGAGCCAGACCAGGACGTTTGGAATTTTTGGAGGCTGGTGCTGGAAAAAAAAGGGAAAAAAAGTGAAAAAAAGGTGCTTTTGAGAATATAGTGGCCAGGAAACCCCCAGCCCCAAAGTCTGTATGGCAATGCAAGTAGTTCCCAGAGACCTTGAAAACAAGCAAGACTGTCTGGCTGACGCCTTGGTTGTGGGAGACAGGTCAGGATGTTTGAAATTTTTGAGGCCGATGCTGGGAAAAAAGTGAAAAAAAGAAGGTTTTAAGGATCGAGTGGCCAGGAAAGCCCGCAGCCCCAAACTCTGAGTGGCAATGCAAGTAGTTCCCAGAGACGTTCAAAACAAGCAGGAGGTGTTCTGGCTGCCACTGGGTTGTGGAGTCAGCTCCTATCTTTGGGAATTTTTGAGGCCGGTGCTGGGAAAAAGTGAAAAAAAGATGCTTTTGAGAATAGAGTGGCCAGGAAACCCCGCAGCCCCAAAGTATGGATGGCAATGCAAGTAGATCCCAGAGGCGTTCCTAAAAAATCAAGAGATGTTCTGGCTGCCAACTTGTGTGTAGGACTCAGTTCCGGACGTTCGGCAAATGTGAGGCCTGTGCTGGGCAAAAGTGAACATAAGGTGCTTTTGAGGATAGAGTGGCCAGGAAAGCCCGTAGCCCCAAAGTCCGACTGGCAATGCAAGTAGTTCCCAGAGACCTTGAAGGAAAGCAAGAGTTGTTCTGGCTGCCACCTTCGTTGTACGAGCCAGACCAGGACGTTTGGAATTTTTGGAGGCAGGTGCTGGAAAAAAAATGGAAAAAAAGTGAAAAAAAGGTGCTTTTGAGAATATAGTGGCCAGGAAACCCCACAGCCCCAAAGTCTGTATGGCAATGCAAGTAGTTCCCAGAGACCTTGAAAACAAGCAAGACTTTGTCTGGCTGACGCCTTGGTTGTGGGAGACAGGTCAGGACGTTTGAAATTTTTGAGGCCGATGCTGGGAAAAAAGTGAAAAAAAGGTGGTTTTGAGGATAGAGTGGCCAGGAAAGCCCGCAGCCCCAAACTCTGGGTGGCAATGCAAGTAGTTCCCAGAGATTTTTCAAAACAAGCAGGAGGTGTTCTGGTTGCCACCTGGGTTGTGGAGTCAGCTCCTATCTTTGGGAATTTTTGAGGCCGGTGCTGGGAAAAAGTGAAAAAAAGATGCTTTTGAGAATAGAGTGGCCAGGAAACCCCGCAGCCCCAAAGTCTGTATGGCAATGCAAGTAGTTCGCAGAGACCTTGAAAACAAGCAAGACTTTGTCTGGCTGACGCCTTGGTTGTGGGAGACAGGTCATGACGATTGAAATTTTTGAGGCCGATGCTGGGAAAAAAGTGAAAAAAAGGTGCTTTTGAGAATATAGTGGACAGGAAAGCCCACAGCCCCAAACTCTGGGTGGCAATGCAAGTAGTTCCCAGAGACGTTCAAAACAAGCAGGAGGTGTTCTGGCTGCCACCTGGGTTGTGGAGTCAGCTCCTATCTTTTGGATTTTTTGAGGCCGGTGCTGGGTTAAAGTGAAAAAAAGATGCTTTTGAGAATAGAGTGGCCAGGAAACCCCGCAGCCCCAAAGTATGGATGGCAATGCAAGTAGATCCCAGAGGCGTTCCTAAAAAAATCAAGAGATGTTCTGGCTGCCAACTTGTTTGTAGGACTCAGTTCCGGACGTTCGGCAAATGTGAGGCCTGTGCTGGGAAAAAATCAACATAAGGTGCTTTTGAGGATAGAGTGGCCAGGAAAGCCCGTAGCCCCAAAGTCCGACTGGCAATGCAAGTAGTTCCCAGAGGCCTTGAAAGAAAGCAAGAGTTGTTCTGGCTGCCACCTTCGTTGTACGAGCCAGACCAGGACGTTTGGAATTTTTGGAGGCTGGTGCTGGAAAAAAAAGGGAAAAAAAGTGAAAAAAAGGTGCTTTTGAGAATATAGTGGCCAGGAAAGCCCCAGCCCCAAAGTCTGTATGGCAATGCAAGTAGTTCCCAGAGACCTTGAAAACAAGCAAGACTGTCTGGCTGACGCCTTGGTTGTGGGAGACAGGTCAGGATGTTTGAAATTTTTGAGGCCGATGCTGGGAAAAAAGTGAAAAAAAGGTCCTTTTGAGGATCGAGTGGCCAGGAAAGCCCGCAGCCCCAAACTCTGGGTGGCAATGCAAGTAGTTCCCAGAGACGTTCAAAACAAGCAGGAGGTGTTCTGGCTGCCACCTGGGTTGTGGAGTCAGCTCCTATCTTTTGGAATTTTTGAGGCCGGTGCTGGGAAAAAGTGAAAAAATAGTGGTTTTGAGGATAGAGTGGCCAGGAAACCCCGCAGCCCCAAAGTATGGATGGCAATGCAAGTAGATCCCAGAGGCGTTCCTAAAAAATCAAGAGATGTTCTGGCTGCCAACTTGTGTGTAGGACTCAGTTCCGGACGTTCGGCAAATGTGAGGCCTGTGCTGGGCAAAAGTGAACATAAGGTGCTTTTGAGGATAGAGTGGCCAGGAAAGCCCGTAGCCCCAAAGTCCGACTGGCAATGCAAGTAGTTCCCAGAGACCTTGAAGGAAAGCAAGAGTTGTTCCGGCTGCCACCTGTGTTGTAGGAGCCAGACCAGGAAATTTGGAATTTTTGGAGGCTGGTGCTGGAAAAAAAAGGGAAAAAATTGAAAAAAAGGTGCTTTTGAGAATATAGTGGCCAGGAAACCCCACAGCCCCAAAGTCTGTATGGCAATGCAAGTAGTTCCCAGAGACCTTGAAAACAAGCAAGACTTTGTCTGGCTGACGCCTTGGTTGTGGGAGCCAGGTCAGGACGTTTGAAATTTTTGAGGCCGATGCTGGGAAAAAAATGAAAAAAAGGTGCTTTTGAGGATAGAGTGGCCAGGAAACCCCGCAGCCCCAAAGTATGGATGGCAATGCAAGTAGTTCCCAGAGACGTTCAAAACAAGCAGGAGGTGTTCTGGCTGCCACCTGGCTTGTGGAGTCAGCTCCTATCTTTTGGAATTTTTGAGGCCGGTGCTGGGAAAAAGTGAAAAAAAGATGCTTTTGAGAATAGAGTGGCCAGGAAACCCCGCAGCCCCAAAGTATGGATGGCAATGCAAGTAGATCCCAGAGGCGTTCCTAAAAAATCAAGAGATGTTCTGGCTGCCAACTTGTGTGTAGGACTCAGTTCCGGACGTTCGGCAAATGTAAGGCCTGTGCTGGGCAAAAGTGAACATAAGGTGCTTTTGAGGATAGAGTGGCCAGGAAAGCCCGTAGCCCCAAAGTCCGACTGGCAATGCAAGTAGTTCCCAGAGACCTTGAAAGAAAGCAAGAGTTGTTCTGGCTGCCACCTGGGTTGTAGGAGCCAGACCAGAACGTTTGGAATTTTTGGAGGCTGGTGCTGGAAAAAAAAGGGAAAAAAGTGAAAAAAAGGTGCTTTTGAGAATATAGTGGCCAGGAAAGCCCACAGCCCCAAACTCTGGGTGGCAATGCAAGTAGTTCCCAGAGACCTTGAAAACAAGCAAGACTGTCTGGCTGACGCCTTGGTTGTGGGAGACAGGTCAGGATGTTTGAAATTTTTGAGGCCGATGCTGGGAAAAAAGTGAAAAAAAGGTGGTTTTAAGGATCGAGTGGCCAGGAAAGCCCGCAGCCCCAAACTCTGAGTGGCAATGCAAGTAGTTCCCAGAGACGTTCAAAACAAGCAGGAGGTGTTCTGGCTGCCACTGAGTTGTGGAGTCAGCTCCTATCTTTGGGAATTTTTGAGGCCGGTGCTGGGAAAAAGTGAAAAAAAGATGCTTTTGAGAATAGAGTGGCCAGGAAACCCCGCAGCCCCAAAGTATGGATGGCAATGCAAGTAGATCCCAGAGGCGTTCCTAAAAAATCAAGAGATGTTCTGGCTGCCAACTTGTGTGTAGGACTCAGTTCCGGACGTTCGGCAAATGTGAGGCCTGTGCTGGGCAAAAGTGAACATAAGGTGCTTTTGAGGATAGAGTGGCCAGGAAAGCCCGTAGCCCCAAAGTCCGACTGGCAATGCAAGTAGTTCCCAGAGACGTTGAAGGAAAGCAAGAGTTGTTCTGGCTGCCACCTTCGTTGTACGAGCCAGACCAGGACGTTTGGAATTTTTGGAGGCTGGTGCTGGAAAAAAAAGGGAAAAAAAGTGAAAAAAAGGTGCTTTTGAGAATATAGTGGCCAGGAAACCCCACAGCCCCAAAGTCTGTATGGCAATGCAAGTAGTTCGCAGAGACCTTGAAAACAAGCAAGACTTTGTCTGGCTGACGCCTTGGTTGTGGGAGACAGGTCAGGACGTTTGAAATTTTTGAGGCCGATGCTGGGAAAAAAGTGAAAAAAAGGTGCTTTTGAGGATAGAGTGGCCAGGAAAGCCCGCAGCCCCAAACTCTGGGTGGCAATGCAAGTAGTTCCCAGAGATTTTTCAAAACAAGCAGGAGGTGTTCTGGTTGCCACCTGGGTTGTGGAGTCAGCTTCTATCTTTGGGAATTTTTGAGGCCGGTGCTGGGAAAAAGTGAAAAAAAGATGCTTTTAAGAATATAGTGGCCAGGAAACCCCGCAGCCCCAAAGTCTGTATGGCAATGCAAGTAGTTCGCAGAGACCTTGAAAACAAGCAAGACTTTGTCTGGCTGACGCCTTGGTTGTGGGAGACAGGTCAGGACGTTTGAAATTTTTGAGGCCGATGCTGGGAAAAAAGTGAAAAAAAGGTCCTTTTGAGGATCGAGTGGCCAGGAAAGCCCACAGCCCCAAACTCTGGGTGGCAATGCAAGTAGTTCCCAGAGACGTTCAAAACAAGCAGGAGGTGTTCTGGCTGCCACCTGGGTTGTGGAGTCAGCTCCTATCTTTTGGATTTTTTGAGGCCGGTGCTGGGTTAAAGTAAAAAAAAGATGCTTTTGAGAATAGAGTGGCCAGGAAACCCCGCAGCCCCAAAGTATGGATGGCAATGCAAGTAGATCCCAGAGGCGTTCCTAAAAAAATCAAGAGATGTTCTGGCTGCCCACTTGTGTGTAGGACTCAGTTCCGGACGTTCGGCAAATGTGAGGCCTGTGCTGGGCAAAAGTGAACATAAGGTGCTTTTGAGGATAGAGTGGCCAGGAAAGCCCGTAGCCCCAAAGTCCGACTGGCAATGCAAGTAGTTCCCAGAGACCTTGAAGGAAAGCAAGAGTTGTTCCGGCTGCCACCTGTGTTGTAGGAGCCAGACCAGGAAATTTGGAATTTTTGGAGGCTGGTGCTGGAAAAAAAAGGGAAAAAATTGAAAAAAAGGTGCTTTTGAGAATATAGTGGCCAGGAAACCCCACAGCCCCAAAGTCTGTATGGCAATGCAAGTAGTTCCCAGAGACCTTGAAAACAAGCAAGACTTTGTCTGGCTGACGCCTTGGTTGTGGGAGCCAGGTCAGGACGTTTGAAATTTTTGAGGCCGATGCTGGGAAAAAAGTGAAAAAAAGGTGCTTTTGAGGATAGAGTGGCCAGGAAAGCCCGCAGCCCCAAAGTCTGGGTGGCAATGCAAGTTGTTCCCAGAGACCTTGAAAGAAAGCAAGAGTTGTTCTGGCTGCCACCTTGGTTGTAGGAGCCAGAGCAGGACGTTCAGCATATTGGAGTCCAGAGCTGGGAAAAAGTGAACATAAGGTTCTTTTGAGGATCGAGTGGCCAGGAAAGCCTGCAGCCCCAAACTCTGAGTGGCAATGCAAGTAGTTCCCAGAGACGTTCAAAACAAGCAGGAGGTGTTCTGGCTGCCACTGGGTTGTGGAGTCAGCTCCTATCTTTGGGAATTTTTGAGGCCGGTGCTGGGAAAAAGTGAAAAAAAGATGCTTTTGAGAATAGAGTGGCCAGGAAACCCCGCAGCCCCAAAGTATGGATGGCAATGCAAGTAGATCCCAGAGGCGTTCCTAAAAAATCAAGAGATGTTCTGGCTGCCAACTTGTGTGTAGGACTCAGTTCCGGACGTTCGGCAAATGTAAGGCCTGTGCTGGGCAAAAGTGAACATAAGGTGCTTTTGAGGATAGAGTGGCCAGGAAAGCCCGCAGCCCCAATCTCTGGGTGGCAATGCAAGTAGTTCCCAGAGATTTTTCAAAACAAGCAGGAGGTGTTCTGGTTGCCACCTGGGTTGTGAAGTCAGCTCCTATCTTTGGGAATTTTTGAGGCCGGTGCTGGGAAAAAGTGAAAAAAAGATGCTTTTGAGAATAGAGTGGCCAGGAAACCCCACAGCCCCAAAGTCTGTATGGCAATGCAAGTAGTTCCCAGAGACCTTGAAAACAAGCAAGACTTTGTCTGGCTGACGCCTTGGTTGTGGGAGCCAGGTCAGGACGTTTGAAATTTTTGATGGCGATGCTGGGAAAAAAGTGAAAAAAAGGTGCTTTTGAGGATAGAGTGGCCAGGAAACCCCGCAGCCCCAAAGTATGGATGGCAATGCAAGTAGATCCCAGAGGCGTTCCTAAAAAATCAAGAGATGTTCTGGCTGCCCACTTGTGTGTAGGACTCAGTTCCGGACGTTCGGCAAATGTGAGGCCTGTGCTGGGCAAAAGTGAACATAAGGTGCTTTAGAGGATAGAGTGGCCAGGAAAGCCCGTAGCCCCAAAGTCCGACTGGCAATGCAAGTAGTTCCCAGAGACCTTGAAAGAAAGCAAGAGTTGTTCTGGCTGCCACCTGGGTTGTAGGAGCCAGACCAGAACGTTTGGAATTTTTGGAGGCTGGTGCTGGAAAAAAAAGGGAAAAAAGTGAAAAAAAGGTGCTTTTGAGAATATAGTGGCCAGGAAAGCCCACAGCCCCAAAGTCTGGGTGGCAATGCAAGTAGTTCCCAGAGACCTTGAAAGAAAGCAAGAGTTGTTCTGGCTGCCACCTTCGTTGTACGAGCCAGACCAGGACGTTTGGAATTTTTGAGGCTGGTGCTGGAAAAAAAAGGGAAAAAAAGTGAAAAAAAGGTGCTTTTGAGAATATAGTGGCCAGGAAACCCCCAGCCCCAAAGTCTGTATGGCAATGCAAGTAGTTCCCAGAGACCTTGAAAACAAGCAAGACTGTCTGGCTGACGCCTTGGTTGTGGGAGACAGGTCAGGATGTTTGAAATTTTTGAGGCCGATGCTGGGAAAAAAGTGAAAAAAAGGTCCTTTTGAGGATCGAGTGGCCAGGAAAGCCCGCAGCCCCAAACTCTGGGTGGCAATGCAAGTAGTTCCCAGAGACGTTCAAAACAAGCAGGAGGTGTTCTGGCTGCCACCTGGGTTGTGGAGTCAGCTCCTATCTTTTGGAATTTTTGAGGCCGTTGCTGGGAAAAAGTGAAAAAATAGTGGTTTTGAGGATAGAGTGGCCAGGAAACCCCGCAGCCCCAAAGTCTGTATGGCAATGCAAGTAGTTCGCAGAGACCTTGAAAACAAGCAAGACTTTGTCTGGCTGACGCCTTGGTTGTGGGAGCCAGGTCAGGACGTTTGAAATTTTTGATGGCGATGCTGGGAAAAAAGTGAAAAAAAGGTGCTTTTGAGGATAGAGTGGCCAGGAAAGCCCGCAGCCCCAAACTCTGAGTGGCAATGCAAGTAGTTCCCAGAGACGTTCAAAACAAGCAGGAGGTGTTCTGGCTGCCACCTGGGTTGTGGAGTCAGCTCCTATCTTTGGGAATTTTTGAGGCCGGTGCTGGGAAAAAGTGAAAAAAAGATGCTTTTGAGAATAGAGTGGCCAGGAAACCCCGCAGCCCCAAAGTATGGATGGCAATGCAAGTAGATCCCAGAGGCGTTCCTAAAAAATCAAGAGATGTTCTGGCTGCCAACTTGTGTGTAGGACTCAGTTCCGGACGTTCGGCAAATGTGAGGCCTGTGCTGGGCAAAAGTGAACATAAGGTGCTTTTGAGGATAGAGTGGCCAGGAAAGCCTGTAGCCCCAAAGTCCGACTGGCAATGCAAGTAGTTCCCAGAGACCTTGAAGGAAAGCAAGAGTTGTTCCGGCTGCCACCTTCGTTGTACGAGCCAGACTAGGACGTTTGGAATTTTTGGAGGCTGGTGCTGGAAAAAAAAGGGAAAAAAAGTGAAAAAAAGGTGCTTTTGAGAATATAGTGGCCAGGAAACCCCCAGCCCCAAAGTCTGTATGGCAATGCAAGTAGTTCCCAGAGACCTTGAAAACAAGCAAGACTGTCTGGCTGACGCCTTGGTTGTGGGAGCCAGGTCAGGACGTTTGAAATTTTTGAGGCCGATTCTGGGAAAAAAGTGAAAAAAAGGTCCTTTTGAGGATCGAGTGGCCAGGAAAGCCCGCAGCCCCAAACTCTGAGTGGCAATGCAAGTAGTTCCCAGAGACGTTCAAAACAAGCAGGAGGTGTTCTGGCTGCCACTGGGTTGTGGAGTCAGCTCCTATCTTTGGGAATTTTTGAGGCCGGTGCTGGGAAAAAGTGAAAAAAAGATGCTTTTGAGAATAGAGTGGCCAGGAAACCCCGCAGCCCCAAAGTATGGATGGCAATGCAAGTAGATCCCAGAGGCGTTCCTAAAAAATCAAGAGATGTTCTGGCTGCCAACTTGTGTGTAGGACTCAGTTCCGGACGTTCGGCAAATGTAAGGCCTGTGCTGGGAAAAAGTGAAAAAAGGGTGCTTTTGAGGATAGAGTGGCCAGGAAAGCCCGCAGCCCCAATCTCTGGGTGGCAATGCAAGTAGTTCCCAGAGATTTTTCAAAACAAGCAGGAGGTGTTCTGGTTGCCACCTGGGTTGTGAAGTCAGCTCCTATCTTTGGGAATTTTTTGAGGCCGGTGCTGGGAAAAAGTGAAAAAAAGATGCTTTTGAGAATATAGTGGCCAGGAAACCCCACAGCCCCAAAGTCTGTATGGCAATGCAAGTAGTTCCCAGAGACCTTGAAAACAAGCAAGACTTTGTCTGGCTGACGCCTTGGTTGTGGGAGCCAGGTCAGGACGTTTGAAATTTTTGAGGCCGATGCTGGGAAAAAAGTGAAAAAAAGGTGCTTTTGAGGATAGAGTGGCCAGGAAACCCCGCAGCCCCAAAGTATGGATGGCAATGCAAGTAGATCCCAGAGGCGTTCCTAAAAAATCAAGAGATGTTCTGGCTGCCAACTTGTGTGTAGGACTCAGTTCCGGACGTTCGGCAAATGTGAGGCCTGTGCTGGGCAAAAGTGAACATAAGGTGCTTTAGAGGATAGAGTGGCCAGGAAAGCCCGTAGCCCCAAAGTCCGACTGGCAATGCAAGTAGTTCCCAGAGACGTTGAAGGAAAGCAAGAGTTGTTCTGGCTGCCACCTGGGTTGTAGGAGCCAGACCAGAACGTTTGGAATTTTTGGAGGCTGGTGCTGGAAAAAAAAGGGAAAAAAGTGAAAAAAAGGTGCTTTTGAGAATATAGTGGCCAGGAAAGCCCACAGCCCCAAACTCTGGGTGGCAATGCAAGTAGTTCCCAGAGACGTTCAAAACAAGCAGGAGGTGTTCTGGCTGCCACCTGGGTTGTGGAGTCAGCTCCTATCTTTGGGAATTTTTGAGGCCGGTGCTGGGAAAAAGTGAAAAAATAGTGGTTTTGAGGATAGAGTGGCCAGGAAACCCCGCAGCCCCAAAGTATGGATGGCAATGCAAGTAGATCCCAGAGGCGTTCCTAAAAAATCAAGAGATGTTCTGGCTGCCAACTTGTGTGTAGGACTCAGTTCCGGACGTTCGGCAAATGTGAGGCCTGTGCTGGGCAAAAGTGAACATAAGGTGCTTTTGAGGATAGAGTGGCCAGGAAAGCCCGTAGCCCCAAAGTCCGACTGGCAATGCAAGTAGTTCCCAGAGACCTTGAAGGAAAGCAAGAGTTGTTCCGGCTGCCACCTGTGTTGTAGGAGCCAGACCAGGAAATTTGGAATTTTTGGAGGCTGGTGCTGGAAAAAAAAGGGAAAAAATTGAAAAAAAGGTGCTTTTGAGAATATAGTGGCCAGGAAACCCCACAGCCCCAAAGTCTGTATGGCAATGCAAGTAGTTCCCAGAGACCTTGAAAACAAGCAAGACTTTGTCTGGCTGACGCCTTGGTTGTGGGAGCCAGGTCAGGACGTTTGAAATTTTTGAGGCCGATGCTGGGAAAAAAGTGAAAAAAAGGTGGTTTTGAGGATAGAGTGGCCAGGAAAGCCCGTAGCCCCAAAGTCTGGGTGGCAATGCAAGTAGTTCCCAGAGACCTTGAAAGAAAGCAAGAGTTGTTCTGGCTGCCACCTTGGTTGTAGGAACCAGAGCAGGACGTTCGGCATATTGGAGTCCAGAGCTGGGAAAAAGTGAACATAAGGTTCTTTTGAGGATCGAGTGGCCAGGAAAGCCTGCAGCCCCAAAGTCTGGGTGGCAATGCAAGTAGTTCTTAGAGATGTTCAAAAGAAGCAGGAGGTGTTCTGGCTGCCACTGTGTTGTGGAGTCAGCTCCTATCTTTGGGAATTTTTGAGGCCGGTGCTGGGAAAAAGTGAAAAAAAGATGCTTTTGAGAATAGAGTGGCCAGGAAACCCCGCAGCCCCAAAGTATGGATGGCAATGCAAGTAGATCCCAGAGGCGTTCCTAAAAAATCAAGAGATGTTCTGGCTGCCAACTTGTGTGTAGGACTCAGTTCCGGACGTTCGGCAAATGTAAGGCCTGTGCTGGGCAAAAGTGAACATAAGGTGCTTTTGAGGATAGAGTGGCCAGGAAAGCCCGCAGCCCCAATCTCTGGGTGGCAATGCAAGTAGTTCCCAGAGATTTTTCAAAACAAGCAGGAGGTGTTCTGGTTGCCACCTGGGTTGTGAAGTCAGCTCCTATCTTTGGGAATTTTTGAGGCCGGTGCTGGGAAAAAGTGAAAAAAAGATGCTTTTGAGAATATAGTGGCCAGGAAACCCCACAGCCCCAAAGTCTGTATGGCAATGCAAGTAGTTCCCAGAGACCTTGAAAACAAGCAAGACTTTGTCTGGCTGACGCCTTGGTTGTGGGAGCCAGGTCAGGACGTTTGAAATTTTTGATGCCGATGCTGGGAAAAAAATGAAAAAAAGGTGCTTTTGAGGATAGAGTGGCCAGGAAACCCCGCAGCCCCAAAGTATGGATGGCAATGCAAGTAGATCCCAGAGGCGTTCCTAAAAAATCAAGAGATGTTCTGGCTGCCAACTTGTGTGTAGGACTCAGTTCCGGACGTTCGGCAAATGTGAGGCCTGTGCTGGGCAAAAGTGAACATAAGGTGCTTTTGAGGATAGAGTGGCCAGGAAAGCCCGTAGCCCCAAAGTCCGACTGGCAATGCAAGTAGTTCCCAGAGACGTTGAAGGAAAGCAAGAGTTGTTCTGGCTGCCACCTTCGTTGTACGAGCCAGACTAGGACGTTTGGAATTTTTGGAGGCTGGTGCTGGAAAAAAAAGGGAAAAAAAGTGAAAAAAAGGTGCTTTTGAGAATATAGTGGCCAGGAAACCCCCAGCCCCAAAGTCTGTATGGCAATGCAAGTAGTTCCCAGAGACCTTGAAAACAAGCAAGACTGTCTGGCTGACGCCTTGGTTGTGGGAGACAGGTCAGGATGTTTCAAATTTTTGAGGCCGATGCTGGGAAAAAAGTGAAAAAAAGGTGGTTTTGAGGATAGAGTGGCCAGGAAAGCCCGCAGCCCCAAACTCTGAGTGGCAATGCAAGTAGTTCCCAGAGACGTTCAAAACAAGCAGGAGGTGTTCTGGCTGCCACCTGGGTTGTGGAGTCAGCTCCTATCTTTGGGAATTTTTGAGGCCGGTGCTGGGAAAAAGTGAAAAAAAGATGCTTTTGAGAATAGAGTGGCCAGGAAACCCCGCAGCCCCAAAGTATGGATGGCAATGCAAGTAGATCCCAGAGGCGTTCCTAAAAAATCAAGAGATGTTCTGGCTGCCAACTTGTGTGTAGGACTCAGTTCCGGACGTTCGGCAAATGTGAGGCCTGTGCTGGGCAAAAGTGAACATAAGGTGCTTTTGAGGATAGAGTGGCCAGGAAAGCCCGTAGCCCCAAAGTCCGACTGGCAATGCAAGTAGTTCCCAGAGACCTTGAAAGAAAGCAAGAGTTGTTCTGGCTGCCACCTTCGTTGTACGAGCCAGACTAGGACGTTTGGAATTTTTGGAGGCTGGTGCTGGAAAAAAAAGGGAAAAAAAGTGAAAAAAAGGTGCTTTTGAGAATATAGTGGCCAGGAAACCCCCAGCCCCAAAGTCTGTATGGCAATGCAAGTAGTTCCCAGAGACCTTGAAAACAAGCAAGACTGTCTGGCTGACGCCTTGGTTGTGGGAGCCAGGTCAGGACGTTTGAAATTTTTGAGGCCGATTCTGGGAAAAAAGTGAAAAAAAGGTCCTTTTGAGGATCGAGTGGCCAGGAAAGCCCGCAGCCCCAAACTCTGAGTGGCAATGCAAGTAGTTCCCAGAGACGTTCAAAACAAGCAGGAGGTGTTCTGGCTGCCACTGGGTTGTGGAGTCAGCTCCTATCTTTGGGAATTTTTGAGGCCGGTGCTGGGAAAAAGTGAAAAAAAGATGCTTTTGAGAATAGAGTGGCCAGGAAACCCCGCAGCCCCAAAGTATGGATGGCAATGCAAGTAGATCCCAGAGGCGTTCCTAAAAAATCAAGAGATGTTCTGGCTGCCAACTTGTGTGTAGGACTCAGTTCCGGACGTTCGGCAAATGTAAGGCCTGTGCTGGGAAAAAGTGAAAAAAGGGTGCTTTTGAGGATAGAGTGGCCAGGAAAGCCCGCAGCCCCAATCTCTGGGTGGCAATGCAAGTAGTTCCCAGAGATTTTTCAAAACAAGCAGGAGGTGTTCTGGTTGCCACCTGGGTTGTGAAGTCAGCTCCTATCTTTGGGAATTTTTTGAGGCCGGTGCTGGGAAAAAGTGAAAAAAAGATGCTTTTGAGAATATAGTGGCCAGGAAACCCCACAGCCCCAAAGTCTGTATGGCAATGCAAGTAGTTCCCAGAGACCTTGAAAACAAGCAAGACTTTGTCTGGCTGACGCCTTGGTTGTGGGAGACAGGTCAGGACGTTTGAAATTTTTGAGGCCGATGCTGGGAAAAAAGTGAAAAAAAGGTGCTTTTGAGGATAGAGTGGCCAGGAAACCCCGCAGCCCCAAAGTATGGATGGCAATGCAAGTAGATCCCAGAGGCGTTCCTAAAAAATCAAGAGATGTTCTGGCTGCCAACTTGTGTGTAGGACTCAGTTCCGGACGTTCGGCAAATGTGAGGCCTGTGCTGGGCAAAAGTGAACATAAGGTGCTTTAGAGGATAGAGTGGCCAGGAAAGCCCGTAGCCCCAAAGTCCGACTGGCAATGCAAGTAGTTCCCAGAGACCTTGAAGGAAAGCAAGAGTTGTTCCGGCTGCCACCTGTGTTGTAGGAGCCAGACCAGGAAATTTGGAATTTTTGGAGGCTGGTGCTGGAAAAAAAAGGGAAAAAATTGAAAAAAAGGTGCTTTTGAGAATATAGTGGCCAGGAAACCCCACAGCCCCAAAGTCTGTATGGCAATGCAAGTAGTTCCCAGAGACCTTGAAAACAAGCAAGACTTTGTCTGGCTGACGCCTTGGTTGTGGGAGCCAGGTCAGGACGTTTGAAATTTTTGAGGCCGATGCTGGGAAAAAAGTGAAAAAAAGGTCCTTTTGAGGATAGAGTGGCCAGGAAAGCCCGTAGCCCCAAAGTCTGGGTGGCAATGCAAGTAGTTCCCAGAGACCTTGAAAGAAAGCAAGAGTTGTTCTGGCTGCCACCTTGGTTGTAGGAACCAGAGCAGGACGTTCGGCATATTGGAGTCCAGAGCTGGGAAAAAGTGAACATAAGGTTCTTTTGAGGATCGAGTGGCCAGGAAAGCCTGCAGCCCCAAAGTCTGGGTGGCAATGCAAGTAGTTCTTAGAGATGTTCAAAAGAAGCAGGAGGTGTTCTGGCTGCCACTGTGTTGTGGAGTCAGCTCCTATCTTTGGGAATTTTTGAGGCCGGTGCTGGGAAAAAGTGAAAAAAAGATGCTTTTGAGAATAGAGTGGCCAGGAAACCCCGCAGCCCCAAAGTATGGATGGCAATGCAAGTAGATCCCAGAGGCGTTCCTAAAAAATCAAGAGATGTTCTGGCTGCCAACTTGTGTGTAGGACTCAGTTCCGGACGTTCGGCAAATGTAAGGCCTGTGCTGGGCAAAAGTGAACATAAGGTGCTTTTGAGGATAGAGTGGCCAGGAAAGCCCGCAGCCCCAATCTCTGGGTGGCAATGCAAGTAGTTCCCAGAGATTTTTCAAAACAAGCAGGAGGTGTTCTGGTTGCCACCTGGGTTGTGAAGTCAGCTCCTATCTTTGGGAATTTTTGAGGCCGGTGCTGGGAAAAAGTGAAAAAAAGATGCTTTTGAGAATATAGTGGCCAGGAAACCCCACAGCCCCAAAGTCTGTATGGCAATGCAAGTAGTTCGCAGAGACCTTGAAAACAAGCAAGACTTTGTCTGGCTGACGCCTTGGTTGTGGGAGCCAGGTCAGGACGTTTGAAATTTTTGAGGCCGATGCTGGGAAAAAAGTGAAAAAAAGGTGCTTTTGAGGATAGAGTGGCCAGGAAAGCCCACAGCCCCAAACTCTGAGTGGCAATGCAAGTAGTTCCCAGAGACGTTCAAAACAAGCAGGAGGTGTTCTGGCTGCCACCTGGGTTGTGGAGTCAGCTCCTATCTTTGGGAATTTTTGAGGCCGGTGCTGGGAAAAAGTGAAAAAAAGATGCTTTTGAGAATAGAGTGGCCAGGAAACCCCGCAGCCCCAAAGTATGGATGGCAATGCAAGTAGATCCCAGAGGCGTTCCTAAAAAATCAAGAGATGTTCTGGCTGCCAACTTGTGTGTAGGACTCAGTTCCGGACGTTCGGCAAATGTGAGGCCTGTGCTGGGCAAAAGTGAACATAAGGTGCTTTTGAGGATAGAGTGGCCAGGAAAGCCCGTAGCCCCAAAGTCCGACTGGCAATGCAAGTAGTTCCCAGAGACGTTGAAGGAAAGCAAGAGTTGTTCTGGCTGCCACCTTCGTTGTACGAGCCAGACTAGGACGTTTGGAATTTTTGGAGGCTGGTGCTGGAAAAAAAAGGGAAAAAAAGTGAAAAAAAGGTGCTTTTGAGAATATAGTGGCCAGGAAACCCCCAGCCCCAAAGTCTGTATGGCAATGCAAGTAGTTCCCAGAGACCTTGAAAACAAGCAAGACTGTCTGGCTGACGCCTTGGTTGTGGGAGCCAGGTCAGGACGTTTGAAATTTTTGAGGCCGATTCTGGGAAAAAAGTGAAAAAAAGGTCCTTTTGAGGATCGAGTGGCCAGGAAAGCCCGTAGCCCCAAAGTCCGACTGGCAATGCAAGTAGTTCCCAGAGACCTTGAAGGAAAGCAAGAGTTGTTCCGGCTGCCACCTGTGTTGTAGGAGCCAGACCAGGAAATTTGGAATTTTTGGAGGCTGGTGCTGGAAAAAAAAGGGAAAAAATTGAAAAAAAGGTGCTTTTGAGAATATAGTGGCCAGGAAACCCCACAGCCCCAAAGTCTGTATGGCAATGCAAGTAGTTCCCAGAGACGTTGAAGGAAAGCAAGAGTTGTTCTGGCTGCCACCTTGGTTGTAGGAGCCAGGCCAGGACGTTCGGCATATTGGAGTCCAGAGCTGGGAAAAAGTGAACATAAGGTTCTTTTGAGGATCGAGTGGCCAGGAAACCCCGCAGCCCCAAAGTATGGATGGCAATGCAAGTAGTTCCCAGAGACGTTCAAAACAAGCAGGAGGTGTTCTGGCTGCCACCTGGCTTGTGGAGTCAGCTCCTATCTTTTGGAATTTTTGAGGCCGGTGCTGGGAAAAAGTGAAAAAAAGGTTGTTTGGAGAATAGAGTGGCCAGGAAACCCCGCAGCCCCAAAGTATGGATGGCAATGCAAGTAGATCCCAGAGGCCTTCCTAAAAAATCAAGAGATGTTCTGGCTGCCAACTTGTGTGTAGGACTCAGTTCCGGACATTCGGCAAATGTGAGGCCTGTGCTGGGCAAAAGTGAACATAAGGTGCTTTAGAGGATAGAGTGGCCAGGAAAGCCCGTAGCCCCAAAGTCCGACTGGCAATGCAAGTAGTTCCCAGAGACCTTGAAAGAAAGCAAGAGTTGTTCTGGCTGCCACCTGGGTTGTAGGAGCCAGACCAGAACGTTTGGAATTTTTGGAGGCTGGTGCTGGAAAAAAAAGGGAAAAAAGTGAAAAAAAGGTGCTTTTGAGAATATAGTGGCCAGGAAAGCCCACAGCCCCAAACTCTGAGTGGCAATGCAAGTAGTTCCCAGAGACGTTCAAAACAAGCAGGAGGTGTTCTGGCTGCCACCTGGCTTGTGGAGTCAGCTCCTATCTTTTGGAATTTTTGAGGCCGGTGCTGGGAAAAAGTGAAAAAATAGTGGTTTTGAGAATAGAGTGGCCAGGAAACCCCGCAGCCCCAAAGTATGGATGGCAATGCAAGTAGATCCCAGAGGCGTTCCTAAAAAATCAAGAGATGTTCTGGCTGCCAACTTGTGTGTAGGACTCAGTTCCGGACATTCGGCAAATGTGAGGCCTGTGCTGGGCAAAAGTGAACATAAGGTGCTTTAGAGGATAGAGTGGCCAGGAAAGCCCGTAGCCCCAAAGTCCGACTGGCAATGCAAGTAGTTCCCAGAGACCTTGAAAGAAAGCAAGAGTTGTTCTGGCTGCCACCTGGGTTGTAGGAGCCAGACCAGAACGTTTGGAATTTTTGGAGGCTGGTGCTGGAAAAAAAAGGGAAAAAAGTGAAAAAAAGGTGCTTTTGAGAATATAGTGGCCAGGAAAGCCCACAGCCCCAAACTCTGGGTGGCAATGCAAGTAGTTCCCAGAGATTTTTCAAAACAAGCAGGAGGTGTTCTGGTTGCCACCTGGGTTGTGGAGTCAGCTTCTATCTTTTGGAATTTTTGAGGCCGGTGCTGGGAAAAAGTGAAAAAAAGATGCTTTTGAGAATATAGTGGCCAGGAAACCCCGCAGCCCCAAAGTATGGATGGCAATGCAAGTAGTTCGCAGAGACCTTGAAAACAAGCAAGAGTTTTTCTGGCTGACGCCTTGGTTGTGGGAGCCAGGTCATGACGATTGAAATTTTTGAGGCCGATGCTGGGAAAAAAGTGAAAAAAAGGTGCTTTTGAGGATAGAGTGGCCAGGAAAGCCCGTAGCCCCAAAGTCCGACTGGCAATGCAAGTAGTTCCCAGAGACCTTGAAAGAAAGCAAGAGTTGTTCTGGCTGCCACCTTCGTTGTAGGAGCCAGACCAGGACGTTTGGAATTTTTGGAGGCTGGTGCTGGAAAAAAAAGGGAAAAAATTGAAAAAAAGGTGCTTTTGAGAATATAGTGGCCAGGAAACCCCACAGCCCCAAAGTCTGTATGGCAATGCAAGTAGTTCCCAGAGACCTTGAAAACAAGCAAGACTTTGTCTGGCTGACGCCTTGGTTGTGGGAGCCAGGTCAGGACGTTTGAAATTTTTGAGGCCGATGCCGGGAAAAAAAAGAAAAAAAGGTGGTTTTGAAGATAGAGTGGCCAGGAAAGCCCGCAGCCCCAAACTCTGGGTGGCAATGCAAGTAGTTCCCAGAGACGTTCAAAACAAGCAGGAGGTGTTCTGGCTGCCACTGGGTTGTGGAGTCAGCTCCTATCTTTGGGAATTTTTGAGGCCGGTGCTGGGAAAAAGTGAAAAAAAGATGCTTTTGAGAATAGAGTGGCCAGGAAACCCCGCAGCCCCAAAGTATGGATGGCAATGCAAGTAGATCCCAGAGGCGTTCCTAAAAAATCAAGAGATGTTCTGGCTGCCAACTTGTGTGTAGGACTCAGTTCCGGACGTTCGGCAAATGTAAGGCCTGTGCTGGGCAAAAGTGAAAAAAGGGTGCTTTTGAGGATAGAGTGGCCAGGAAAGCCCGCAGCCCCAATCTCTGGGTGGCAATGCAAGTAGTTCCCAGAGATTTTTCAAAACAAGCAGGAGGTGTTCTGGTTGCCACCTGGGTTGTGAAGTCAGCTCCTATCTTTGGGAATTTTTGAGGCCGGTGCTGGGAAAAAGTGAAAAAAAGATGCTTTTGAGAATAGAGTGGCCAGGAAACCCCACAGCCCCAAAGTCTGTATGGCAATGCAAGTAGTTCGCAGAGACCTTGAAAACAAGCAAGACTTTGTCTGGCTGACGCCTTGGTTGTGGGAGCCAGGTCAGGACGTTTGAAATTTTTGATGGCGATGCTGGGAAAAAAGTGAAAAAAAGGTGCTTTTGAGGATAGAGTGGCCAGGAAACCCCGCAGCCCCAAAGTATGGATGGCAATGCAAGTAGATCCCAGAGGCGTTCCTAAAAAATCAAGAGATGTTCTGGCTGCCAACTTGTGTGTAGGACTCAGTTCCGGACGTTCGGCAAATGTGAGGCCTGTGCTGGGCAAAAGTGAACATAAGGTGCTTTTGAGGATAGAGTGGCCAGGAAAGCCCGTAGCCCCAAAGTCCGACTGGCAATGCAAGTAGTTCCCAGAGACCTTGAAGGAAAGCAAGAGTTGTTCCGGCTGCCACCTGTGTTGTAGGAGCCAGACCAGGAAATTTGGAATTTTTGGAGGCTGGTGCTGGAAAAAAAAGGGAAAAAATTGAAAAAAAGGTGCTTTTGAGAATATAGTGGCCAGGAAACCCCACAGCCCCAAAGTCTGTATGGCAATGCAAGTAGTTCCCAGAGACCTTGAAAACAAGCAAGACTTTGTCTGGCTGACGCCTTGGTTGTGGGAGACAGGTCAGGACGTTTGAAATTTTTGAGGCCGATGCTGGGAAAAAAGTGAAAAAAAGGTGCTTTTGAGGATAGAGTGGCCAGGAAAGCCCGTAGCCCCAAAGTCTGGGTGGCAATGCAAGTAGTTCCCAGAGACCTTGAAAGAAAGCAAGAGTTGTTCTGGCTGCCACCTTGGTTGTAGGAACCAGAGCAGGACGTTCGGCATATTGGAGTCCAGAGCTGGGAAAAAGTGAACATAAGGTTCTTTTGAGGATCGAGTGGCCAGGAAAGCCTGCAGCCCCAAAGTCTGGGTGGCAATGCAAGTAGTTCTTAGAGATGTTCAAAAGAAGCAGGAGGTGTTCTGGCTGCCACTGGGTTGTGGAGTCAGCTCCTATCTTTGGGAATTTTTGAGGCCGGTGCTGGGAAAAAGTGAAAAAAAGATGCTTTTGAGAATAGAGTGGCCAGGAAACCCCGCAGCCCCAAAGTATGGATGGCAATGCAAGTAGATCCCAGAGGCGTTCCTAAAAAATCAAGAGATGTTCTGGCTGCCAACTTGTGTGTAGGACTCAGTTCCGGACGTTCGGCAAATGTGAGGCCTGTGCTGGGCAAAAGTGAACATAAGGTGCTTTTGAGGATAGAGTGGCCAGGAAAGCCCGCAGCCCCAATCTCTGGGTGGCAATGCAAGTAGTTCCCAGAGATTTTTCAAAACAAGCAGGAGGTGTTCTGGTTGCCACCTGGGTTGTGAAGTCAGCTCCTATCATTGGGAATTTTTGAGGCCGGTGCTGGGAAAAAGTGAAAAAAAGATGCTTTTGAGAATATAGTGGCCAGGAAACCCCACAGCCCCAAAGTCTGTATGGCAATGCAAGTAGTTCCCAGAGACCTTGAAAACAAGCAAGACTTTGTCTGGCTGACGCCTTGGTTGTGGGAGCCAGGTCAGGACGTTTGAAATTTTTGAGGCCGATGCTGGGAAAAAAATGAAAAAAAGGTGCTTTTGAGGATAGAGTGGCCAGGAAACCCCGCAGCCCCAAAGTATGGATGGCAATGCAAGTAGTTCCCAGAGACGTTCAAAACAAGCAGGAGGTGTTCTGGCTGCCACCTGGCTTGTGGAGTCAGCTCCTATCTTTTGGAATTTTTGAGGCCGGTGCTGGGAAAAAGTGAAAAAAAGGTTGTTTGGAGAATAGAGTGGCCAGGAAACCCCGCAGCCCCAAAGTATGGATGGCAATGCAAGTAGATCCCAGAGGCGTTCCTAAAAAATCAAGAGATGTTCTGGCTGCCAACTTGTGTGTAGGACTCAGTTCCGGACATTCGGCAAATGTGAGGCCTGTGCTGGGCAAAAGTGAACATAAGGTGCTTTAGAGGATAGAGTGGCCAGGAAAGCCCGTAGCCCCAAAGTCCGACTGGCAATGCAAGTAGTTCCCAGAGACCTTGAAAGAAAGCAAGAGTTGTTCTGGCTGCCACCTGGGTTGTAGGAGCCAGACCAGAACGTTTGGAATTTTTGGAGGCTGGTGCTGGAAAAAAAAGGGAAAAAAGTGAAAAAAAGGTGCTTTTGAGAATATAGTGGCCAGGAAAGCCCACAGCCCCAAACTCTGGGTGGCAATGCAAGTAGTTCCCAGAGACGTTCAAAACAAGCAGGAGGTGTTCTGGCTGCCACCTGGGTTGTGGAGTCAGCTCCTATCTTTGGGAATTTTTGAGGCCGGTGCTGGGAAAAAGTGAAAAAAAGGTGCTTTTGAGAATATAGTGGCCAGGAAACCCCACAGCCCCAAAGTCTGTATGGCAATGCAAGTAGTTCGCAGAGACCTTGAAAACAAGCAAGACTTTGTCTGGCTGACGCCTTGGTTGTGGGAGCCAGGTCATGACGATTGAAATTTTTGAGGCCGATGCTGGGAAAAAAAAGAAAAAAAGGTGGTTTTGAAGATAGAGTGGCCAGGAAAGCCCGCAGCCCCAAAGTCTGGGTGGCAATGCAAGTAGTTCCCAGAGACCTTGAAAGAAAGCAAGAGTTGTTCTGGCTGCCACCTTCGTTGTAGGAGCCAGACCAGGAAGTTTGGAATTTTTGGAGGCTGGTGCTGGAAAAAAAAGGGAAAAAATTGAAAAAAAGGTGCTTTTGAGAATATAGTGGCCAGGAAACCCCACAGCCCCAAAGTCTGTATGGCAATGCAAGTAGTTCCCAGAGACCTTGAAAACAAGCAAGACTTTGTCTGGCTGACGCCTTGGTTGTGGGAGCCAGGTCAGGACGTTTGAAATTTTTGAGGCCGATGCTGGGAAAAAAGTGAAAAAAAGGTGCTTTTGAGGATAGAGTGGCCAGGAAACCCCGCAGCCCCAAAGTATGGATGGCAATGCAAGTAGATCCCAGAGGCGTTCCTAAAAAATCAAGAGATGTTCTGGCTGCCAACTTGTGTGTAGGACTCAGTTCCGGACGTTCGGCAAATGTGAGGCCTGTGCTGGGCAAAAGTGAACATAAGGTGCTTTTGAGGATAGAGTGGCCAGGAAAGCCCGTAGCCCCAAAGTCCGACTGGCAATGCAAGTAGTTCCCAGAGACCTTGAAGGAAAGCAAGAGTTGTTCCGGCTGCCACCTGTGTTGTAGGAGCCAGACCAGGAAATTTGGAATTTTTGGAGGCTGGTGCTGGAAAAAAAAGGGAAAAAATTGAAAAAAAGGTGCTTTTGAGAATATAGTGGCCAGGAAACCCCACAGCCCCAAAGTCTGTATGGCAATGCAAGTAGTTCCCAGAGACCTTGAAAACAAGCAAGACTTTGTCTGGCTGACGCCTTGGTTGTGGGAGCCAGGTCAGGACGTTTGAAATTTTTGAGGCCGATGCTGGGAAAAAAGTGAAAAAAAGGTGGTTTTGAGGATAGAGTGGCCAGGAAAGCCCGTAGCCCCAAAGTCTGGGTGGCAATGCAAGTAGTTCCCAGAGACCTTGAAAGAAAGCAAGAGTTGTTCTGGCTGCCACCTTGGTTGTAGGAACCAGAGCAGGACGTTCGGCATATTGGAGTCCAGAGCTGGGAAAAAGTGAACATAAGGTTCTTTTGAGGATCGAGTGGCCAGGAAAGCCTGCAGCCCCAAAGTCTGGGTGGCAATGCAAGTAGTTCTTAGAGATGTTCAAAAGAAGCAGGAGGTGTTCTGGCTGCCACTGGGTTGTGGAGTCAGCTCCTATCTTTGGGAATTTTTGAGGCCGGTGCTGGGAAAAAGTGAAAAAAAGATGCTTTTGAGAATAGAGTGGCCAGGAAACCCCGCAGCCCCAAAGTATGGATGGCAATGCAAGTAGATCCCAGAGGCGTTCCTAAAAAATCAAGAGATGTTCTGGCTGCCAACTTGTGTGTAGGACTCAGTTCCGGACGTTCGGCAAATGTGAGGCCTGTGCTGGGCAAAAGTGAACATAAGGTGCTTTTGAGGATAGAGTGGCCAGGAAAGCCCGCAGCCCCAATCTCTGGGTGGCAATGCAAGTAGTTCCCAGAGATTTTTCAAAACAAGCAGGAGGTGTTCTGGTTGCCACCTGGGTTGTGAAGTCAGCTCCTATCATTGGGAATTTTTGAGGCCGGTGCTGGGAAAAAAGTGAAAAAAAGGTGCTTTTGAGAATATAGTGGCCAGGAAACCCCACAGCCCCAAAGTCTGTATGGCAATGCAAGTAGTTCCCAGAGACCTTGAAAACAAGCAAGACTTTGTCTGGCTGACGCCTTGGTTGTGGGAGCCAGGTCAGGACGTTTGAAATTTTTGAGGCCGATGCTGGGAAAAAAATGAAAAAAAGGTGCTTTTGAGGATAGAGTGGCCAGGAAACCCCGCAGCCCCAAAGTATGGATGGCAATGCAAGTAGTTCCCAGAGACGTTCAAAACAAGCAGGAGGTGTTCTGGCTGCCACCTGGCTTGTGGAGTCAGCTCCTATCTTTTGGAATTTTTGAGGCCGGTGCTGGGAAAAAGTGAAAAAAAGGTTGTTTGGAGAATAGAGTGGCCAGGAAACCCCGCAGCCCCAAAGTATGGATGGCAATGCAAGTAGATCCCAGAGGCCTTCCTAAAAAATCAAGAGATGTTCTGGCTGCCAACTTGTGTGTAGGACTCAGTTCCGGACATTCGGCAAATGTGAGGCCTGTGCTGGGCAAAAGTGAACATAAGGTGCTTTTGAGGATAGAGTGGCCAGGAAAGCCCGTAGCCCCAAAGTCCGACTGGCAATGCAAGTAGTTCCCAGAGACCTTGAAAGAAAGCAAGAGTTGTTCTGGCTGCCACCTGGGTTGTAGGAGCCAGACCAGAACGTTTGGAATTTTTGGAGGCTGGTGCTGGAAAAAAAAGGGAAAAAAGTGAAAAAAAGGTGCTTTTGAGAATATAGTGGCCAGGAAAGCCCACAGCCCCAAACTCTGGGTGGCAATGCAAGTAGTTCCCAGAGACGTTCAAAACAAGCAGGAGGTGTTCTGGCTGCCACCTGGGTTGTGGAGTCAGCTCCTATCTTTGGGAATTTTTGAGGCCGGTGCTGGGAAAAAGTGAAAAAAAGGTGCTTTTGAGAATATAGTGGCCAGGAAACCCCACAGCCCCAAAGTCTGTATGGCAATGCAAGTAGTTCGCAGAGACCTTGAAAACAAGCAAGACTTTGTCTGGCTGACGCCTTGGTTGTGGGAGCCAGGTCATGACGATTGAAATTTTTGAGGCCGATGCTGGGAAAAAAAAGAAAAAAAGGTGGTTTTGAATATAGAGTGGCCAGGAAAGCCCGCAGCCCCAAAGTCTGGGTGGCAATGCAAGTAGTTCCCAGAGACCTTGAAAGAAAGCAAGAGTTGTTCTGGCTGCCACCTTCGTTGTAGGAGCCAGACCAGGAAGTTTGGAATTTTTGGAGGCTGGTGCTGGAAAAAAAAGGAAAAAATTGAAAAAAAGGTGCTTTTGAGAATATAGTGGCCAGGAAACCCCACAGCCCCAAAGTCTGTATGGCAATGCAAGTAGTTCCCAGAGACCTTGAAAACAAGCAAGACTTTGTCTGGCTGACGCCTTGGTTGTGGGAGCCAGGTCAGGACGTTTGAAATTTTTGATGGCGATGCTGGGAAAAAAGTGAAAAAAAGGTGCTTTTGAGGATAGAGTGGCCAGGAAACCCCGCAGCCCCAAAGTATGGATGGCAATGCAAATAGATCCCAGAGGCGTTCCTAAAAAATCAAGAGATGTTCTGGCTGCCAACTTGTGTGTAGGACTCAGTTCCGGACGTTCGGCAAATGTGAGGCCTGTGCTGGGCAAAAGTGAACATAAGGTGCTTTTGAGGATAGAGTGGCCAGGAAAGCCCGTAGCCCCAAAGTCCGACTGGCAATGCAAGTAGTTCCCAGAGACCTTGAAGGAAAGCAAGAGTTGTTCCGGCTGCCACCTGTGTTGTAGGAGCCAGACCAGGAAATTTGGAATTTTTGGAGGCTGGTGCTGGAAAAAAAAGGGAAAAAATTGAAAAAAAGGTGCTTTTGAGAATATAGTGGCCAGGAAACCCCACAGCCCCAAAGTCTGTATGGCAATGCAAGTAGTTCCCAGAGACCTTGAAAACAAGCAAGACTTTGTCTGGCTGACGCCTTGGTTGTGGGAGCCAGGTCAGGACGTTTGAAATTTTTGAGGCCGATGCTGGGAAAAAAGTGAAAAAAAGGTGGTTTTGAGGATAGAGTGGCCAGGAAAGCCCGTAGCCCCAAAGTCTGGGTGGCAATGCAAGTAGTTCCCAGAGACCTTGAAAGAAAGCAAGAGTTGTTCTGGCTGCCACCTTGGTTGTAGGAACCAGAGCAGGACGTTCGGCATATTGGAGTCCAGAGCTGGGAAAAAGTGAACATAAGGTTCTTTTGAGGATCGAGTGGCCAGGAAAGCCTGCAGCCCCAAAGTCTGGGTGGCAATGCAAGTAGTTCTTAGAGATGTTCAAAAGAAGCAGGAGGTGTTCTGGCTGCCACTGGGTTGTGGAGTCAGCTCCTATCTTTGGGAATTTTTGAGGCCGGTGCTGGGAAAAAGTGAAAAAAAGATGCTTTTGAGAATAGAGTGGCCAGGAAACCCTGCAGCCCCAAAGTATGGATGGCAATGCAAGTAGATCCCAGAGGCGTTCCTAAAAAATCAAGAGATGTTCTGGCTGCCAACTTGTGTGTAGGACTCAGTTCCGGACGTTCGGCAAATGTAAGGCCTGTGCTGGGCAAAAGTGAACATAAGGTGCTTTTGAGGATAGAGTGGCCAGGAAAGCCCGCAGCCCCAATCTCTGGGTGGCAATGCAAGTAGTTCCCAGAGATTTTTCAAAACAAGCAGGAGGTGTTCTGGTTGCCACCTGGGTTGTGGAGTCAGCTCCTATCTTTGGGAATTTTTGAGGCCGGTGCTGGGAAAAAAGTGAAAAAAAGATGCTTTTGAGAATAGAGTGGCCAGGAAACCCCACAGCCCCAAAGTCTGTATGGCAATGCAAGTAGTTCCCAGAGACCTTGAAAACAAGCAAGACTTTGTCTGGCTGACGCCTTGGTTGTGGGAGACAGGTCAGGACGTTTGAAATTTTTGATGGCGATGCTGGGAAAAAAGTGAAAAAAAGGTGCTTTTGAGGATAGAGTGGCCAGGAAACCCCGCAGCCCCAAAGTATGGATGGCAATGCAAGTAGTTCCCAGAGACGTTCAAAACAAGCAGGAGGTGTTCTGGCTGCCACCTGGGTTGTGGAGTCAGCTCCTATCTTTTGGAATTTTTGAGGCCGGTGCTGGGAAAAAGTGAAAAAAAGGTTGTTTGGAGAATAGAGTGGCCAGGAAACCCCGCAGCCCCAAAGTATGGATGGCAATGCAAGTAGATCCCAGAGGCCTTCCTAAAAAATCAAGAGATGTTCTGGCTGCCAACTTGTGTGTAGGACTCAGTTCCGGACATTCGGCAAATGTGAGGCCTGTGCTGGGCAAAAGTGAACATAAGGTGCTTTAGAGGATAGAGTGGCCAGGAAAGCCCGTAGCCCCAAAGTCCGACTGGCAATGCAAGTAGTTCCCAGAGACCTTGAAAGAAAGCAAGAGTTGTTCTGGCTGCCACCTGGGTTGTAGGAGCCAGACCAGAACGTTTGGAATTTTTGGAGGCTGGTGCTGGAAAAAAAAGGGAAAAAAGTGAAAAAAAGGTGCTTTTGAGAATATAGTGGCCAGGAAAGCCCACAGCCCCAAACTCTGAGTGGCAATGCAAGTAGTTCCCAGAGACGTTCAAAACAAGCAGGAGGTGTTCTGGCTGCCACCTGGGTTGTGGAGTCAGCTCCTATCTTTGGGAATTTTTGAGGCCGGTGCTGGGAAAAAGTGAAAAAAAGATGCTTTTGAGAATAGAGTGGCCAGGAAACCCCGCAGCCCCAAAGTATGGATGGCAATGCAAGTAGATCCCAGAGGCGTTCCTAAAAAATCAAGAGATGTTCTGGCTGCCAACTTGTGTGTAGGACTCAGTTCCGGACGTTCGGCAAATGTGAGGCCTGTGCTGGGCAAAAGTGAACATAAGGTGCTTTTGAGGATAGAGTGGCCAGGAAAGCCCGCAGCCCCAATCTCTGGGTGGCAATGCAAGTAGTTCCCAGAGATTTTTCAAAACAAGCAGGAGGTGTTCTGGTTGCCACCTGGGTTGTGGAGTCAGCTTCTATCTTTGGGAATTTTTGAGGCCGGTGCTGGGAAAAAGTGAAAAAAAGATGCTTTTGAGAATATAGTGGCCAGGAAACCCTGCAGCCCCAAAGTATGGATGGCAATGCAAGTAGTTCGCAGAGACCTTGAAAACAAGCAAGAGTTTTTCTGGCTGACGCCTTGGTTGTGGGAGCCAGGTCATGACGATTGAAATTTTTGAGGCCGATGCTGGGAAAAAAGTGAAAAAAAGGTGCTTTTGAGGATAGAGTGGCCAGGAAAGCCCGTAGCCCCAAAGTCCGACTGGCAATGCAAGTAGTTCCCAGAGACCTTGAAAGAAAGCAAGAGTTGTTCTGGCTGCCACCTTCGTTGTAGGAGCCAGACCAGGACGTTTCGAATTTTTGGAGGCTGGTGCTGGAAAAAAAAGGGAAAAAATTGAAAAAAAGGTGCTTTTGAGAATATAGTGGCCAGGAAACCCCACAGCCCCAAAGTCTGTATGGCAATGCAAGTAGTTCCCAGAGACCTTGAAAACAAGCAAGACTTTGTCTGGCTGACGCCTTGGTTGTGGGAGCCAGGTCAGGACGTTTGAAATTTTTGAGGCCGATGCTGGGAAAAAAAAGAAAAAAAGGTGGTTTTGAAGATAGAGTGGCCAGGAAAGCCCGCAGCCCCAAAGTCTGGGTGGCAATGCAAGTAGTTCCCAGAGACGTTCAAAACAAGCAGGAGGTGTTCTGGCTGCCACTGGGTTGTGGAGTCAGCTCCTATCTTTGGGAATTTTTGAGGCCGGTGCTGGGAAAAAGTGAAAAAAAGATGCTTTTGAGAATAGAGTGGCCAGGAAACCCCGCAGCCCCAAAGTATGGATGGCAATGCAAGTAGATCCCAGAGGCGTTCCTAAAAAATCAAGAGATGTTCTGGCTGCCAACTTGTGTGTAGGACTCAGTTCCGGACGTTCGGCAAATGTAAGGCCTGTGCTGGGCAAAAGTGAAAAAAGGGTGCTTTTGAGGATAGAGTGGCCAGGAAAGCCCGCAGCCCCAATCTCTGGGTGGCAATGCAAGTAGTTCCCAGAGATTTTTCAAAACAAGCAGGAGGTGTTCTGGTTGCCACCTGGGTTGTGAAGTCAGCTCCTATCTTTGGGAATTTTTGAGGCCGGTGCTGGGAAAAAGTGAAAAAAAGATGCTTTTGAGAATATAGTGGCCAGGAAACCCCACAGCCCCAAAGTCTGTATGGCAATGCAAGTAGTTCCCAGAGACCTTGAAAACAAGCAAGACTTTGTCTGGCTGACGCCTTGGTTGTGGGAGCCAGGTCAGGACGTTTGAAATTTTTGAGGCCGATGCTGGGAAAAAAGTGAAAAAAAGGTGCTTTTGAGGATAGAGTGGCCAGGAAACCCCGCAGCCCCAAAGTATGGATGGCAATGCAAGTAGATCCCAGAGGCGTTCCTAAAAAATCAAGAGATGTTCTGGCTGCCAACTTGTGTGTAGGACTCAGTTCCGGACGTTCGGCAAATGTGAGGCCTGTGCTGGGCAAAAGTGAACATAAGGTGCTTTTGAGGATAGAGTGGCCAGGAAAGCCCGTAGCCCCAAAGTCCGACTGGCAATGCAAGTAGTTCCCAGAGACCTTGAAGGAAAGCAAGAGTTGTTCCGGCTGCCACCTGTGTTGTAGGAGCCAGACCAGGAAATTTGGAATTTTTGGAGGCTGGTGCTGGAAAAAAAAGGGAAAAAATTGAAAAAAAGGTGCTTTTGAGAATATAGTGGCCAGGAAACCCCACAGCCCCAAAGTCTGTATGGCAATGCAAGTAGTTCCCAGAGACCTTGAAAACAAGCAAGACTTTGTCTGGCTGACGCCTTGGTTGTGGGAGCCAGGTCAGGACGTTTGAAATTTTTGAGGCCGATGCTGGGAAAAAAGTGAAAAAAAGGTGCTTTTGAGGATAGAGTGGCCAGGAAACCCCGCAGCCCCAAAGTATGGATGGCAATGCAAGTAGATCCCAGAGGCGTTCCTAAAAAATCAAGAGATGTTCTGGCTGCCAACTTGTGTGTAGGACTCAGTTCCGGACGTTCGGCAAATGTGAGGCCTGTGCTGGGCAAAAGTGAACATAAGGTGCTTTTGAGGATAGAGTGGCCAGGAAAGCCCGTAGCCCCAAAGTCCGACTGGCAATGCAAGTAGTTCCCAGAGACCTTGAAGGAAAGCAAGAGTTGTTCCGGCTGCCACCTGTGTTGTAGGAGCCAGACCAGGAAATTTGGAATTTTTGGAGGCTGGTGCTGGAAAAAAAAGGGAAAAAATTGAAAAAAAGGTGCTTTTGAGAATATAGTGGCCAGGAAACCCCACAGCCCCAAAGTCTGTATGGCAATGCAAGTAGTTCCCAGAGACCTTGAAAACAAGCAAGACTTTGTCTGGCTGACGCCTTGGTTGTGGGAGCCAGGTCAGGACGTTTGAAATTTTTGAGGCCGATGCTGGGAAAAAAGTGAAAAAAAGGTGGTTTTGAGGATAGAGTGGCCAGGAAAGCCCGTAGCCCCAAAGTCTGGGTGGCAATGCAAGTAGTTCCCAGAGACCTTGAAAGAAAGCAAGAGTTGTTCTGGCTGCCACCTTGGTTGTAGGAACCAGAGCAGGACGTTCGGCATATTGGAGTCCAGAGCTGGGAAAAAGTGAACATAAGGTTCTTTTGAGGATCGAGTGGCCAGGAAAGCCTGCAGCCCCAAAGTCTGGGTGGCAATGCAAGTAGTTCTTAGAGATGTTCAAAAGAAGCAGGAGGTGTTCTGGCTGCCACTGGGTTGTGGAGTCAGCTCCTATCTTTGGGAATTTTTGAGGCCGGTGCTGGGAAAAAGTGAAAAAAAGATGCTTTTGAGAATAGAGTGGCCAGGAAACCCCGCAGCCCCAAAGTATGGATGGCAATGCAAGTAGATCCCAGAGGCGTTCCTAAAAAATCAAGAGATGTTCTGGCTGCCAACTTGTGTGTAGGACTCAGTTCCGGACGTTCGGCAAATGTGAGGCCTGTGCTGGGCAAAAGTGAACATAAAGTGCTTTTGAGGATAGAGTGGCCAGGAAAGCCCGCAGCCCCAATCTCTGGGTGGCAATGCAAGTAGTTCCCAGAGATTTTTCAAAACAAGCAGGAGGTGTTCTGGTTGCCACCTGGGTTGTGAAGTCAGCTCCTATCTTTGGGAATTTTTGAGGCCGGTGCTGGGAAAAAGTGAAAAAAAGATGCTTTTGAGAATATAGTGGCCAGGAAACCCCACAGCCCCAAAGTCTGTATGGCAATGCAAGTAGTTCCCAGAGACCTTGAAAACAAGCAAGACTTTGTCTGGCTGACGCCTTGGTTGTGGGAGCCAGGTCAGGACGTTTGAAATTTTTGAGGCCGATGCTGGGAAAAAAATGAAAAAAAGGTGCTTTTGAGGATAGAGTGGCCAGGAAACCCCGCAGCCCCAAAGTATGGATGGCAATGCAAGTAGTTCCCAGAGACGTTCAAAACAAGCAGGAGGTGTTCTGGCTGCCACCTGGCTTGTGGAGTCAGCTCCTATCTTTTGGAATTTTTGAGGCCGGTGCTGGGAAAAAGTGAAAAAAAGGTTGTTTGGAGAATAGAGTGGCCAGGAAACCCCGCAGCCCCAAAGTATGGATGGCAATGCAAGTAGATCCCAGAGGCCTTCCTAAAAAATCAAGAGATGTTCTGGCTGCCAACTTGTGTGTAGGACTCAGTTCCGGACATTCGGCAAATGTGAGGCCTGTGCTGGGCAAAAGTGAACATAAGGTGCTTTAGAGGATAGAGTGGCCAGGAAAGCCCGTAGCCCCAAAGTCCGACTGGCAATGCAAGTAGTTCCCAGAGACCTTGAAAGAAAGCAAGAGTTGTTCTGGCTGCCACCTGGGTTGTAGGAGCCAGACCAGAACGTTTGGAATTTTTGGAGGCTGGTGCTGGAAAAAAAAGGGAAAAAATTGAAAAAAAGGTGCTATTGAGAATATAGTGGCCAGGAAAGCCCACAGCCCCAAACTCTGGGTGGCAATGCAAGTAGTTCCCAGAGACGTTCAAAACAAGCAGGAGGTGTTCTGGCTGCCACCTGGGTTGTGGAGTCAGCTCCTATCTTTGGGAATTTTTGAGGCCGGTGCTGGGAAAAAGTGAAAAAAAGATGCTTTTGAGAATAGAGTGGCCAGGAAACCCCGCAGCCCCAAAGTATGGATGGCAATGCAAGTAGATCCCAGAGGCGTTCCTAAAAAATCAAGAGATGTTCTGGCTGCCAACTTGTGTGTAGGACTCAGTTCCGGACGTTCGGCAAATGTAAGGCCTGTGCTGGGCAAAAGTGAACATAAGGTGCTTTTGAGGATAGAGTGGCCAGGAAAGCCCGCAGCCCCAATCTCTGGGTGGCAATGCAAGTAGTTCCCAGAGATTTTTCAAAACAAGCAGGAGGTGTTCTGGTTGACACCTGGGTTGTGAAGTCAGCTCCTATCTTTGGGAATTTTTGAGGCCGGTGCTGGGAAAAAGTGAAAAAAAGGTGCTTTTGAGAATATAGTGGCCAGGAAACCCCACAGCCCCAAAGTCTGTATGGCAATGCAAGTAGTTCGCAGAGACCTTGAAAACAAGCAAGACTTTGTCTGGCTGACGCCTTGGTTGTGGGAGCCAGGTCATGACGATTGAAATTTTTGAGGCCGATGCTGGGAAAAAAAAGAAAAAAAGGTGGTTTTGAAGATAGAGTGGCCAGGAAAGCCCGCAGCCCCAAAGTCTGGGTGGCAATGCAAGTAGTTCCCAGAGACCTTGAAAGAAAGCAAGAGTTGTTCTGGCTGCCACCTTCGTTGTAGGAGCCAGACCAGGACGTTTGGAATTTTTCGAGGCTGGTGCTGAAAAAAAAGGGAAAAAATTGAAAAAAAGGTGCTTTTGAGAATATAGTGGCCAGGAAACCCCACAGCCCCAAAGTCTGTATGGCAATGCAAGTAGTTCCCAGAGACCTTGAAAACAAGCAAGACTTTGTCTGGCTGACGCCTTGGTTGTGGGAGACAGGTCAGGACGTTTGAAATTTTTGAGGCCGATGCTGGGAAAAAAGTAAAAAAAGGTGGTTTTGAGGATAGAGTGGCCAGGAAAGCCCGCAGCCCCAAACTCTGGTTGGCAATGCAAGTAGTTCCCAGAGACGTTCAAAACAAGCAGGAGGTGTTCTGGCTGCCACCTGGGTTGTGGAGTCAGCTCCTATCTTTGGGAATTTTTGAGGCCGGTGCTGGGTTAAAGTGAAAAAAAGATGCTTTTGAGAATAGAGTGGCCAGGAAACCCCGCAGCCCCAAAGTATGGATGGCAATGCAAGTAGATCCCAGAGGCGTTCCTAAAAAATCAAGAGATGTTCTGGCTGCCAACTTGTGTGTAGGACTCAGTTCTGGACGTTCGGCAAATGTGAGGCCTGTGCTGGGCAAATGTGAACATAAGGTGCTTTTGAGGATCGAGTGGCCAGGAAAGCCCGTAGCCCCAAAGTCCGACTGGCAATGCAAGTAGTTCCCAGAGGCCTTGAAAGAAAGCAAGAGTTGTTCTGGCTGCCACCTGGGTTGTAGGAGCCAGACCAGGACGTTTGGAATTTTTGGAGGCTGGAGCTGGAAAAAAAAGGGAAAAAATTGAAAAAAAGGTGCTTTTGAGAATATAGTGGCCAGGAAACCCCACAGCCCCAAAGTCTGTATGGCAATGCAAGTAGTTCCCAGAGACCTTGAAAACAAGCAAGACTTTGTCTGGCTGACGCCTTGGTTGTGGGAGACAGGTCAGGACGTTTGAAATTTTTGAGGCCGATGCTGGGAAAAAAGTGAAAAAAAGGTGCTTTTGAGGATAGAGTGGCCAGGAAAGCCCGCAGCCCCAAACTCTGGGTGGCAATGCAAGTAGTTCCCAGAGACGTTCAAAACAAGCAGGAGGTGTTCTGGCTGCCACCTGGGTTGTGGAGTCAGCTCCTATCTTTGGGAATTTTTGAGGCCGGTGCTGGGAAAAAGTGAAAAAATAGTGGTTTTGAGAACAGAGTGGCCAGGAAACCCCGCAGCCCCAAAGTATGGATGGCAATGCAAGTAGATCCCAGAGGTGTTCCTAAAAAATCAAGAGATGTTCTGGCTGCCAACTTGTGTGTAGGACTCAGTTCCGGACGTTCGGCAAATGTGAGGCCTGTGCTGGGCAAAAGTGAACATAAGGTGCTTTTGAGGATAGAGTGGCCAGGAAAGCCCGTAGCCCCAAAGTCCGACTGGCAATGCAAGTAGTTCCCAGAGACCTTGAAAAAAAGCAAGAGTTGTTTTGGCTGCCACCTTCGTTGTAGGAGCCAGACCAGGACGTTTGGAATTTTTGGAGGCTGGTGCTGGAAAAAAAAGGGAAAAAATTGAAAAAAAGGTGCTTTTGAGAATATAGTGGCCAGGAAACCCCACAGCCCCAAAGTATGGATGGCAATGCAAGTAGTTCGCAGAGACCTTGAAAACAAGCAAGACTTTGTCTGGCTGACGCCTTGGTTGTGGGAGACAGGTCAGGACGTTTGAAATTTTTGAGGCCGATGCTGGGAAAAAAGTGAAAAAAAGGTGGTTTTGAGGATAGAGTGGCCAGGAAACCCCGCAGCCCCAAACTCTGGGTGGCAATGCAAGTAGTTCCCAGAGATTTTTCAAAACAAGCAGGAGGTGTTCTGGTTGCCACCTGGGTTGTGGAGTCAGCTTCTATCTTTGGGAATTTTTGAGGCCGGTGCTGGGAAAAAGTGAAAAAAAGATGCTTTTAAGAATATAGTGGCCAGGAAACCCCGCAGCCCCAAAGTCTGTATGGCAATGCAAGTAGTTCGCAGAGACCTTGAAAACAAGCAAGACTTTGTCTGGCTGACGCCTTGGTTGTGGGAGACAGGTCAGGACGTTTGAAATTTTTGAGGCCGATGCTGGGAAAAAAGTGAAAAAAAGGTGCTTTTGAGAATATAGTGGCCAGGAAAGCCCACAGCCCCAAACTCTGGGTGGCAATGCAAGTAGTTCCCAGAGACGTTCAAAACAAGCAGGAGGTGTTCTGGCTGCCACCTGGGTTGTGGAGTCAGCTCCTATCTTTTGGATTTTTTGAGGCCGGTGCTGGGTTAAAGTGAAAAAAAGATGCTTTTGAGAATAGAGTGGCCAGGAAACCCCGCAGCCCCAAAGTATGGATGGCAATGCAAGTAGATCCCAGAGGCGTTCCTAAAAAAATCAAGAGATGTTCTGGCTGCCCACTTGTGTGTAGGACTCAGTTCCGGACGTTCGGCAAATGTGAGGCCTGTGCTGGGAAAAAATCAACATAAGGTGCTTTTGAGGATAGAGTGGCCAGGAAAGCCCGTAGCCCCAAAGTCCGACTGGCAATGCAAGTAGTTCCCAGAGGCCTTGAAAGAAAGCAAGAGTTGTTCTGGCTGCCACCTTCGTTGTACGAGCCAGACCAGGACGTTTGGAATTTTTGGAGGCTGGTGCTGGAAAAAAAAGGGAAAAAAAGTGAAAAAAAGGTGCTTTTGAGAATATAGTGGCCAGGAAAGCCCCAGCCCCAAAGTCTGTATGGCAATGCAAGTAGTTCCCAGAGACCTTGAAAACAAGCAAGACTGTCTGGCTGACGCCTTGGTTGTGGGAGACAGGTCAGGATGTTTGAAATTTTTGAGGCCGATGCTGGGAAAAAAGTGAAAAAAAGGTCCTTTTGAGGATCGAGTGGCCAGGAAAGCCCGCAGCCCCAAAGTCTGGGTGGCAATGCAAGTAGTTCCCAGAGACCTTGAAAGAAAGCAAGAGTTGTTCTGGCTGCCACCTTGGTTGTAGGAGCCAGGCCAGGACGTTCGGCATATTGGAGTCCAGAGCTGGGAAAAAGTGAACATAAGGTTCTTTTGAGGATCGAGTGGCCAGGAAAGCCTGCAGCCCCAAAGTCTGGGTGGCAATGCAAGTAGTTCTTAGAGATGTTCAAAAGAAGCAGGAGGTGTTCTGGCTGCCACTGGGTTGTGGAGTCAGCTCCTATCTTTGGGAATTTTTGAGGCCGGTGCTGGGAAAAAGTGAAAAAAAGATGCTTTTGAGAATAGAGTGGCCAGGAAACCCCGCAGCCCCAAAGTATGGATGGCAATGCAAGTAGATCCCAGAGGCGTTCCTAAAAAATCAAGAGATGTTCTGGCTGCCAACTTGTGTGTAGGACTCAGTTCCGGACGTTCGGCAAATGTAAGGCCTGTGCTGGGCAAAAGTGAACATAAGGTGCTTTTGAGGATAGAGTGGCCAGGAAAGCCCGTAGCCCCAAAGTCCGACTGGCAATGCAAGTAGTTCCCAGAGACCTTGAAAGAAAGCAAGAGTTGTTCTGGCTGCCACCTGGGTTGTAGGAGCCAGACCAGAACGTTTGGAATTTTTGGAGGCTGGTGCTGGAAAAAAAAGGGAAAAAAGTGAAAAAAAGGTGCTTTTGAGAATATAGTGGCCAGGAAAGCCCACAGCCCCAAACTCTGGGTGGCAATGCAAGTAGTTCCCAGAGACGTTCAAAACAAGCAGGAGGTGTTCTGGCTGCCACCTGGGTTGTGGAGTCAGCTCCTATCTTTTGGAATTTTTGAGGCCGGTGCTGGGAAAAAGTGAAAAAATAGTGGTTTTGAGGATAGAGTGGCCAGGAAACCCCGCAGCCCCAAAGTATGGATGGCAATGCAAGTAGATCCCAGAGGCGTTCCTAAAAAATCAAGAGATGTTCTGGCTGCCAACTTGTGTGTAGGACTCAGTTCCGGACGTTCGGCAAATGTGAGGCCTGTGCTGGGCAAAAGTGAACATAAGGTGCTTTTGAGGATAGAGTGGCCAGGAAAGCCCGTAGCCCCAAAGTCCGACTGGCAATGCAAGTAGTTCCCAGAGACCTTGAAGGAAAGCAAGAGTTGTTCTAGCTGTCACCTTCGTTGTACGAGCCAGACCAGGATGTTTGGAATTTTTGGAGACAGGTGCTGGAAAAAAAATGGAAAAAAAGTGAAAAAAAGGTGCTTTTGAGAATATAGTGGCCAGGAAACCCCACAGCCCCAAAGTCTGTATGGCAATGCAAGTAGTTCCCAGAGACCTTGAAAACAAGCAAGACTTTGTCTGGCTGACGCCTTGGTTGTGGGAGACAGGTCAGGACGTTTGAAATTTTTGAGGCCGATGCTGGGAAAAAAGTAAAAAAAGGTGGTTTTGAGGATAGAGTGGCCAGGAAAGCCCGCAGCCCCAAACTCTGGTTGGCAATGCAAGTAGTTCCCAGAGACGTTCAAAACAAGCAGGAGGTGTTCTGGCTGCCACCTGGGTTGTGGAGTCAGCTCCTATCTTTGGGAATTTTTGAGGCCGGTGCTGGGTTAAAGTGAAAAAAAGATGCTTTTGAGAATAGAGTGGCCAGGAAACCCCGCAGCCCCAAAGTATGGATGGCAATGCAAGTAGATCCCAGAGGCGTTCCTAAAAAATCAAGAGATGTTCTGGCTGCCAACTTGTGTGTAGGACTCAGTTCTGGACGTTCGGCAAATGTGAGGCCTGTGCTGGGCAAATGTGAACATAAGGTGCTTTTGAGGATCGAGTGGCCAGGAAAGCCCGTAGCCCCAAAGTCCGACTGGCAATGCAAGTAGTTCCCAGAGGCCTTGAAAGAAAGCAAGAGTTGTTCTGGCTGCCACCTGGGTTGTAGGAGCCAGACCAGGACGTTTGGAATTTTTGGAGGCTGGAGCTGGAAAAAAAAGGGAAAAAATTGAAAAAAAGGTGCTTTTGAGAATATAGTGGCCAGGAAACCCCACAGCCCCAAAGTCTGTATGGCAATGCAAGTAGTTCCCAGAGACCTTGAAAACAAGCAAGACTTTGTCTGGCTGACGCCTTGGTTGTGGGAGACAGGTCAGGACGTTTGAAATTTTTGAGGCCGATGCTGGGAAAAAAGTGAAAAAAAGGTGCTTTTGAGGATAGAGTGGCCAGGAAACCCCGCAGCCCCAAACTCTGGGTGGCAATGCAAGTAGTTCCCAGAGACGTTCAAAACAAGCAGGAGGTGTTCTGGCTGCCACCTGGGTTGTGGAGTCAGCTCCTATCTTTGGGAATTTTTGAGGCCGGTGCTGGGAAAAAGTGAAAAAAAGATGCTTTTGAGAATAGAGTGGCCAGGAAACCCCGCAGCCCCAAAGTATGGATGGCAATGCAAGTAGATCCCAGAGGTGTTCCTAAAAAATCAAGAGATGTTCTGGCTGCCAACTTGTGTGTAGGACTCAGTTCCGGACGTTCGGCAAATGTGAGGCCTGTGCTGGGCAAAAGTGAACATAAGGTGCTTTTGAGGATAGAGTGGCCAGGAAAGCCCGTAGCCCCAAAGTCCGACTGGCAATGCAAGTAGTTCCCAGAGACCTTGAAAAAAAGCAAGAGTTGTTTTGGCTGCCACCTTCGTTGTAGGAGCCAGACCAGGACGTTTGGAATTTTTGGAGGCTGGTGCTGGAAAAAAAAGGGAAAAAATTGAAAAAAAGGTGCTTTTGAGAATATAGTGGCCAGGAAACCCCACAGCCCCAAAGTCTGTATGGCAATGCAAGTAGTTCCCAGAGACCTTGAAAACAAGCAAGACTTTGTCTGGCTGACGCCTTGGTTGTGGGAGACAGGTCAGGACGTTTGAAATTTTTGAGGCCGATGCTGGGAAAAAAGTGAAAAAAAGGTGGTTTTGAGGATAGAGTGGCCAGGAAAGCCCGCAGCCCCAAACTCTGGGTGGCAATGCAAGTAGTTCCCAGAGATTTTTCAAAACAAGCAGGAGGTGTTCTGGTTGCCACCTGGGTTGTGGAGTCAGCTTCTATCTTTGGGAATTTTTGAGGCCGGTGCTGGGAAAAAGTGAAAAAAAGATGCTTTTAAGAATATAGTGGCCAGGAAACCCCGCAGCCCCAAAGTCTGTATGGCAATGCAAGTAGTTCGCAGAGACCTTGAAAACAAGCAAGACTTTGTCTGGCTGACGCCTTGGTTGTGGGAGACAGGTCAGGACGTTTGAAATTTTTGAGGCCGATGCTGGGAAAAAAGTGAAAAAAAGGTGCTTTTGAGAATATAGTGGCCAGGAAAGCCCACAGCCCCAAACTCTGGGTGGCAATGCAAGTAGTTCCCAGAGACGTTCAAAACAAGCAGGAGGTGTTCTGGCTGCCACCTGGGTTGTGGAGTCAGCTCCTATCTTTTGGATTTTTTGAGGCCGGTGCTGGGTTAAAGTGAAAAAAAGATGCTTTTGAGAATAGAGTGGCCAGGAAACCCCGCAGCCCCAAAGTATGGATGGCAATGCAAGTAGATCCCAGAGGCGTTCCTAAAAAAATCAAGAGATGTTCTGGCTGCCCACTTGTGTGTAGGACTCAGTTCCGGACGTTCGGCAAATGTGAGGCCTGTGCTGGGAAAAAATCAACATAAGGTGCTTTTGAGGATAGAGTGGCCAGGAAAGCCCGTAGCCCCAAAGTCCGACTGGCAATGCAAGTAGTTCCCAGAGGCCTTGAAAGAAAGCAAGAGTTGTTCTGGCTGCCACCTTCGTTGTACGAGCCAGACCAGGACGTTTGGAATTTTTGGAGGCTGGTGCTGGAAAAAAAAGGGAAAAAAAGTGAAAAAAAGGTGCTTTTGAGAATATAGTGGCCAGGAAACCCCACAGCCCCAAAGTCTGTATGGCAATGCAAGTAGTTCCCAGAGACCTTGAAAACAAGCAAGACTGTCTGGCTGACGCCTTGGTTGTGGGAGACAGGTCAGGATGTTTGAAATTTTTGAGGCCGATGCTGGGAAAAAAGTGAAAAAAAGGTCCTTTTGAGGATCGAGTGGCCAGGAAAGCCCGCAGCCCCAAACTCTGGGTGGCAATGCAAGTAGTTCCCAGAGACGTTTAAAACAAGCAGGAGGTGTTCTGGCTGCCACCTGGCTTGTGGAGTCAGCTCCTATCTTTTGGAATTTTTGAGGCCGGTGCTGGGAAAAAGTGAAAAAAAGATGCTTTTGAGAATAGAGTGGCCAGGAAACCCCGCAGCCCCAAAGTATGGATGGCAATGCAAGTAGATCCCAGAGGCGTTCCTAAAAAATCAAGAGATGTTCTGGCTGCCAACTTGTGTGTAGGACTCAGTTCCGGACGTTCGGCAAATGTGAGGCCTGTGCTGGGCAAAAGTGAACATAAGGTGCTTTAGAGGATAGAGTGGCCAGGAAAGCCCGTAGCCCCAAAGTCCGACTGGCAATGCAAGTAGTTCCCAGAGACCTTGAAGGAAAGCAAGAGTTGTTCTGGCTGCCACCTTCGTTGTAGGAGCCAGACCAGGAAATTTGGAATTTTTGGAGGCTGGTGCTGGAAAAAAAAGGGAAAAAATTGAAAAAAAGGTGCTTTTGAGAATATAGTGGCCAGGAAACCCCACAGCCCCAAAGTATGGATGGCAATGCAAGTAGTTCCCAGAGACCTTGAAAACAAGCAAGACTTTGTCTGGCTGACGCCTTGGTTGTGGGAGCCAGGTCAGGACGTTTGAAATTTTTGAGGCCGATGCTGGGAAAAAAGTGAAAAAAAGGTCCTTTTGAGGATCGAGTGGCCAGGAAAGCCCGCAGCCCCAAAGTCTGGGTGGCAATGCAAGTAGTTCCCAGAGACCTTGAACGAAAGCAAGAGTTGTTCTGGCTGCCACCTTGGTTGTAGGAGCCAGGCCAGGACGTTCGGCATATTGGAGTCCAGAGCTGGGAAAAAGTGAACATAAGGTTCTTTTGAGGATCGAGTGGCCAGGAAAGCCTGCAGCCCCAAAGTCTGGGTGGCAATGCAAGTAGTTCTTAGAGATGTTCAAAAGAAGCAGGAGGTGTTCTGGCTGCCACTGGGTTGTGGAGTCAGCTCCTATCTTTGGGAATTTTTGAGGCCGGTGCTGGGAAAAAGTGAAAAAAAGATGCTTTTGAGAATAGAGTGGCCAGGAAACCCCGCAGCCCCAAAGTATGGATGGCAATGCAAGTAGATCCCAGAGGCGTTCCTAAAAAATCAAGAGATGTTCTGGCTGCCAACTTGTGTGTAGGACTCAGTTCCGGACGTTCGGCAAATGTAAGGCCTGTGCTGGGCAAAAGTGAACATAAGGTGCTTTTGAGGATAGAGTGGCCAGGAAAGCCCGTAGCCCCAAAGTCCGACTGGCAATGCAAGTAGTTCCCAGAGACCTTGAAAGAAAGCAAGAGTTGTTCTGGCTGCCACCTGGGTTGTAGGAGCCAGACCAGAACGTTTGGAATTTTTGGAGGCTGGTGCTGGAAAAAAAAGGGAAAAAAGTGAAAAAAAGGTGCTTTTGAGAATATAGTGGCCAGGAAAGCCCACAGCCCCAAAGTCTGTATGGCAATGCAAGTAGTTCCCAGAGACCTTGAAAACAAGCAAGACTGTCTGGCTGACGCCTTGGTTGTGGGAGACAGGTCAGGATGTTTGAAATTTTTGAGGCCGATGCTGGGAAAAAAGTGAAAAAAAGGTCCTTTTGAGGATCGAGTGGCCAGGAAAGCCCGCAGCCCCAAACTCTGGGTGGCAATGCAAGTAGTTCCCAGAGACGTTTAAAACAAGCAGGAGGTGTTCTGGCTGCCACCTGGGTTGTGGAGTCAGCTCCTATCTTTTGGAATTTTTGAGGCCGGTGCTGGGAAAAAGTGAAAAAAAGATGCTTTTGAGAATAGAGTGGCCAGGAAACCCCGCAGCCCCAAAGTATGGATGGCAATGCAAGTAGATCCCAGAGGCGTTCCTAAAAAATCAAGAGATGTTCTGGCTGCCAACTTGTGTGTAGGACTCAGTTCCGGACGTTCGGCAAATGTGAGGCCTGTGCTGGGCAAAAGTGAACATAAGGTGCTTTAGAGGATAGAGTGGCCAGGAAAGCCCGTAGCCCCAAAGTCCGACTGGCAATGCAAGTAGTTCCCAGAGACCTTGAAGGAAAGCAAGAGTTGTTCTGGCTGCCACCTTCGTTGTAGGAGCCAGACCAGGAAATTTGGAATTTTTGGAGGCTGGTGCTGGAAAAAAAAGGGAAAAAATTGAAAAAAAGGTGCTTTTGAGAATATAGTGGCCAGGAAACCCCACAGCCCCAAAGTATGGATGGCAATGCAAGTAGTTCCCAGAGACCTTGAAAACAAGCAAGACTTTGTCTGGCTGACGCCTTGGTTGTGGGAGCCAGGTCAGGACGTTTGAAATTTTTGAGGCCGATGCTGGGAAAAAAGTGAAAAAAAGGTCCTTTTGAGGATAGAGTGGCCAGGAAAGCCCGCAGCCCCAAAGTCTGGGTGGCAATGCAAGTAGTTCCCAGAGACCTTGAAAGAAAGCAAGAGTTGTTCTGGCTGCCACCTTGGTTGTAGGAGCCAGGCCAGGACGTTCGGCATATTGGAGTCCAGAGCTGGGAAAAAGTGAACATAAGGTTCTTTTGAGGATCGAGTGGCCAGGAAAGCCTGCAGCCCCAAAGTCTGGGTGGCAATGCAAGTAGTTCTTAGAGATGTTCAAAAGAAGCAGGAGGTGTTCTGGCTGCCACTGGGTTGTGGAGTCAGCTCCTATCTTTGGGAATTTTTGAGGCCGGTGCTGGGAAAAAGTGAAAAAAAGATGCTTTTAAGAATATAGTGGCCAGGAAACCCCGCAGCCCCAAAGTCTGTATGGCAATGCAAGTAGTTCGCAGAGACCTTGAAAACAAGCAAGACTTTGTCTGGCTGACGCCTTGGTTGTGGGAGACAGGTCAGGATGTTTGAAATTTTTGAGGCCGATGCTGGGAAAAAAGTGAAAAAAAGGTCCTTTTGAGGATCGAGTGGCCAGGAAAGCCCGCAGCCCCAAACTCTGGGTGGCAATGCAAGTAGTTCCCAGAGACGTTCAAAACAAGCAGGAGGTGTTCTGGCTGCCACCTGGGTTGTGGAGTCAGCTCCTATCTTTTGGAATTTTTGAGGCCGGTGCTGGGAAAAAAGTGAAAAAAAGGTGCTTTTGAGGAGAGAGTGGCCAGGAAAGCCCGCAGCCCCCAAGTCTGGTTGGCAATGCAAGTAGTTCCCAGAGACCTTGAAAACAAGCAGGAGGTGTTCTGGCTGCCACCTGGGTTGTGGAGTCAGCTCCTATCTTTTGGAATTTTTGAGGCCGGTGCTGGGAAAAAGTGAAAAAAAGGTGCTTTTGAGGATAGAGTGGCCAAGAAAGCCCGCAGCCCCCAAATCTGGATGGCAATGCAAGTAGTTCCCAGAGACCTTGAAAACAAGCAAGTGTTGTTTTGGCTGCCACCTTGGTTGTAGGAGCCAGGCCAGGACGTTCGGCATATTGGAGTCCAGAGCTGGGAAAAAGTGAACATTATGTTCTTTTGAGGCTCGAGTAGCCAGGAAAGCCCGCAGCCCCAAAGTCTGGGTGGCAATGCAAGTAGTTCCCAGAGATTTTTCAAAACAAGCAGGAGGTGTTCTGATTGCCACCTGGGTTGTGGAGTCAGCTCCTATCTTTTGGAATTTTTGAGGCCGGTGCTGGGAAAAAGTGAAAAAAAGATGCTTTTGAGAATAGAGTGGCCAGGAAACCCCGCAGCCCCAAAGTATGGATGGCAATGCAAGTAGATCCCAGAGGCGTTCCTAAAAAATCAAGAGATGTTCTGGCTGCCAACTTGTGTGTAGGACTCAGTTCCGGACGTTCGGCAAATGTAAGGCCTGTGCTGGGCAAAAGTGAACATAAGGTGCTTTTGAGGATAGAGTGGCCAGGAAAGCCCGCAGCCCCAATCTCTGGGTGGCAATGCAAGTAGTTCCCAGAGATTTTTCAAAACAAGCAGGAGGTGTTCTGGTTGCCACCTGGGTTGTGGAGTCAGCTTCTATCTTTGGGAATTTTTGAGGCCGGTGCTGGGAAAAAGTGAAAAAAAGATGCTTTTGAGAATAGAGAGGCCAGGAAACCCCGCAGCCCCAAAGTCTGTATGGCAATGCAAGTAGTTCGCAGAGACCTTGAAAACAAGCAAGACTTTGTCTGGCTGACGCCTTGGTTGTGGGAGCCAGGTCAGGACGTTTGAAATTTTTGAGGCCGATGCTGGGAAAAAAGTGAAAAAAAGGTGCTTTTGAGGAGAGAGTGGCCAAGAAAGCCCGCAGCCCCAAAGTCTGGGTGGCAATGCAAGTAGTTCCCAGAGACCTTGAAAGAAAGCAAGAGTTGTTCTGGCTGCCACCTTCGTTGTAGGAGCCAGACCAGGAAATTTGGAATTTTTGGAGGCTGGTGCTGGAAAAAAAAGGGAAAAAATTGAAAAAAAGGTGCTTTTGAGAATATAGTGGCCAGGAAACCCCACAGCCCCAAAGTCTGTATGGCAATGCAAGTAGTTCCCAGAGACCTTGAAAACAAGCAAGACTTTGTCTGGCTGACGCCTTGGTTGTGGGAGACAGGTCAGGACGTTTGAAATTTTTGAGGCCGATGCTGGGAAAAAAGTGAAAAAAGGTGCTTTTGAGGAGAGAGTGGCCAGGAAAGCCCGCAGCCCCAAACTCTGGGTGGCAATGCAAGTAGTTCCCAGAGACGTTCAAAACAAGCAGGAGGTGTTCTGGCTGCCACCTGGGTTGTGGAGTCAGCTCCTATCTTTGGGAATTTTTGAGGCCGGTGCTGGGAAAAAGTGAAAAAAAGGTGGTTTTGAGGATCGAGTGGCCAGGAAAGCCCGCAGCCCCAAAGTCTGGGTGGCAATGCAAGTAGTTCCCAGAGACCTCGAAAACAAGCAAGACGGTCTGGCTGCCAACTTGGTTGTGGGAGCCAGGCCAAGACGTTTGGAATTTTTGGAGGTCGGTGCTGGGAAAAAAGTGAAAAAAAGGTGGTTTTGAGGATAGAGTGGCCAGGAAAGCCCGCAGCCCCAAACTCTGGGTGGCAATGCAAGTAGTTCCCAGAGACGTTGAAAACAAGCAAGAGTTGTTCTGGCTGCCACCATGGTAGTAGGAGCCAACCAGGACGTTCGGCATATTGGAGTCCAGAGCTGGGAAAAAGTGAACATAAGGTTCTTTTGAGGATCGAGTGGCCAGGAAAGCCCGCAGCCCCAAAGTCTGGGTGGCAATGCAAGTAGTTCCCAGAGACCTTGAAAACAAGCAAGTGTTGTTTTGGCTGCCACCTTGGTTGTAGGAGCCAGGCCAGGACGTTCGGCATATTGGAGTCCAGAGCTGGGAAAAAGTGAACATTATGTTCTTTTGAGGCTCGAGTAGCCAGGAAAGCCCGCAGCCCCAAACTCTGAGTGGCAATGCAAGTAGTTCCCAGAGATTTTTCAAAACAAGCAGGAGGTGTTCTGATTGCCACCTGGGTTGTGGAGTCAGCTCCTATCTTTGGGAATTTTTGAGGCCGGTGCTGGGAAAAAGTGAAAAAAAGATGCTTTTGAGAATAGAGTGGCCAGGAAACCCCGCAGCCCCAAAGTATGGATGGCAATGCAAGTAGATCCCAGAGGCGTTCCTAAAAAATCAAGAGATGTTCTGGCTGCCCACTTGTGTGTAGGACTCAGTTCCGGACGTTCGGCAAATGTAAGGCCTGTGCTGGGCAAAAGTGAACATAAGGTGCTTTTGAGGATAGAGTGGCCAGGAAAGCCCGCAGCCCCAATCTCTGGGTGGCAATGCAAGTAGTTCCCAGAGATTTTTCAAAACAAGCAGGAGGTGTTCTGGTTGCCACCTGGGTTGTGGAGTCAGCTCCTATCATTTGGAATATTTGAGGCCGGTGCTGGAAAAAAGTGAAAAAAAGGTGCTTTTGAGGATAGAGTGGCCAGGAAAGCCCGCAACCCCAAAGTCCGACTGGCAATGCAAGTAGTTCCCAGAGACCTTGAAAGAAAGCAAGAGTTGTTCTGGCTGCCACCTTCGTTGTACGAGCCAGACCAGGACGTTTGGAATTTTTGGAGGCTGGTGCTGGAAAAAAAAGGGAAAAAATTGAAAAAAAGGTGCTTTTGAGAATATAGTGGCCAGGAAACCCCACAGCCCCAAAGTCTGTATGGCAATGCAAGTAGTTCCCAGAGACCTTGAAAACAAGCAAGACTTTGTCTGGCTGACGCCTTGGTTGTGGGAGACAGGTCAGGACGTTTGAAATTTTTGAGGCCGATGCTGGGAAAAAAGTGAAAAAAAGGTGCTTTTGAGAATATAGTGGCCAGGAAAGCCCACAGCCCCAAACTCTGGGTGGCAATGCAAGTAGTTCCCAGAGACGTTCAAAACAAGCAGGAGGTGTTCTGGCTGCCACCTGGGTTGTGGAGTCAGCTCCTATCTTTTGGATTTTTTGAGGCCGGTGCTGGGAAAAAGTGAAAAAAAGATGCTTTTGAGAATAGAGTGGCCAGGAAACCCCGCAGCCCCAAAGTATGGATGGCAATGCAAGTAGATCCCAGAGGCGTTCCTAAAAAATCAAGAGATGTTCTGGCTGCCAACTTGTGTGTAGGACTCAGTTCCGGACGTTCGGCAAATGTAAGGCCTGTGCTGGGCAAAAGTGAACATAAGGTGCTTTTGAGGATAGAGTGGCCAGGAAAGCCCGCAGCCCCAATCTCTGGGTGGCAATGCAAGTAGTTCCCAGAGATTTTTCAAAACAAGCAGGAGGTGTTCTGGTTGCCACCTGGGTTGTGAAGTCAGCTCCTATCTTTGGGAATTTTTGAGGCCGGTGCTGGGAAAAAGTGAAAAAAAGATGCTTTTGAGAATAGAGTGGCCAGGAAACCCCACAGCCCCAAAGTCTGTATGGCAATGCAAGTAGTTCGCAGAGACCTTGAAAACAAGCAAGACTTTGTCTGGCTGACGCCTTGGTTGTGGGAGCCAGGTCAGGACGTTTGAAATTTTTGATGTCGATGCTGGGAAAAAAATGAAAAAAAGGTGCTATTGAGGATATAGTGGCCAGGAAACCCCGCAGCCCCAATGTATGGATGGCAATGCAAGTAGTTCCCAGAGACGTTCAAAACAAGCAGGAGGTGTTCTGGCTGCCACCTGTGTTGTGGAGTCAGCTCCTATCTTTTGGAATTTTTGAGGCCGGTGCTGGGAAAAAGTGAAAAAAAGATGCTTTTGAGAATAGAGTGGCCAGGAAACCCCGCAGCCCCAAAGTATGGATGGCAATGCAAGTAGATCCCAGAGGCGTTCCTAAAAAATCAAGAGATGTTCTGGCTGCCAACTTGTGTGTAGGACTCAGTTCCGGACGTTCGGCAAATGTGAGGCCTGTGCTGGGCAAAAGTGAACATAAGGTGCTTTTGAGGATAGAGTGGCCAGGAAAGCCCGTAGCCCCAAAGTCCGACTGGCAATGCAAGTAGTTCCCAGAGACCTTGAAAGAAAGCAAGAGTTGTTCTGGCTGCCACCTGGGTTGTAGGAGCCAGACCAGAACGTTTGGAATTTTTGGAGGCTGGTGCTGGAAAAAAAAGGGAAAAAAGTGAAAAAAAGGTGCTTTTGAGAATATAGTGGCCAGGAAAGCCCACAGCCCCAAACTCTGGGTGGCAATGCAAGTAGTTCCCAGAGACGTTCAAAACAAGCAGGAGGTGTTCTGGCTGCCACCTGGGTTGTGGAGTCAGCTCCTATCTTTTGGAATTTTTGAGGCCGGTGCTGGGAAAAAGTGAAAAAATAGTGGTTTTGAGGATAGAGTGGCCAGGAAACCCCGCAGCCCCAAAGTATGGATGGCAATGCAAGTAGATCCCAGAGGCGTTCCTAAAAAATCAAGAGATGTTCTGGCTGCCAACTTGTGTGTAGGACTCAGTTCCGGACGTTCGGCAAATGTGAGGCCTGTGCTGGGCAAAAGTGAACATAAGGTGCTTTGGGGGATAGAGTGGCCAGGAAAGCCCGTAGCCCCAAAGTCCGACTGGCAATGCAAGTAGTTCCCAGAGACCTTGAAAAAAAGCAAGAGTTGTTCTGGCTGCCACCTTCGTTGTACGAGCCAGACCAGGACGTTTGGAATTTTTGGAGGCAGGTGCTGGAAAAAAAATGGAAAAAAAGTGAAAAAAAGGTGCTTTTGAGAATATAGTGGCCAGGAAACCCCACAGCCCCAAAGTCTGTATGGCAATGCAAGTAGTTCCCAGAGACCTTGAAAACAAGCAAGACTTTGTCTGGCTGACGCCTTGGTTGTGGGAGCCAGGTCAGGACGTTTGAAATTTTTGAGGCCGATGCTGGGAAAAAAGTGAAAAAAAGGTGGTTTTGAGGATAGAGTGGCCAGGAAAGCCCACAGCCCCAAACTCTGGGTGGCAATGCAAGTAGTTCCCAGAGATTTTTCAAAACAAGCAGGAGGTGTTCTGGTTGCCACCTGGGTTGTGGAGTCAGCTTCTATCTTTGGGAATTTTTGAGGCCGGTGCTGGGAAAAAGTGAAAAAAAGATGCTTTTAAGAATATAGTGGCCAGGAAACCCCGCAGCCCCAAAGTCTGTATGGCAATGCAAGTAGTTCGCAGAGACCTTGAAAACAAGCAAGACTTTGTCTGGCTGACGCCTTGGTTGTGGGAGACAGGTCAGGACGTTTGAAATTTTTGAGGCCGATGCTGGGAAAAAAGTGAAAAAAAGGTGCTTTTGAGAATATAGTGGCCAGGAAAGCCCGCAGCCCCAAACTCTGGGTGGCAATGCAAGTAGTTCCCAGAGACATTCAAAACAAGCAGGAGGTGTTCTGGCTGCCACCTGGGTTGTGGAGTCAGCTCCTATCTTTTGGATTTTTTGAGGCCGGTGCTGGGTTAAAGTGAAAAAAAGATGCTTTTGAGAATAGAGTGGCCAGGAAACCCCGCAGCCCCAAAGTATGGATGGCAATGCAAGTAGATCCCAGAGGCGTTCCTAAAAAAATCAAGAGATGTTCTGGCTGCCCACTTGTGTGTAGGACTCAGTTCCGGACGTTCGGCAAATGTGAGGCCTGTGCTGGGAAAAAATCAACATAAGGTGCTTTTGAGGATAGAGTGGCCAGGAAAGCCCGTAGCCCCAAAGTCCGACTGGCAATGCAAGTAGTTCCCAGAGGCCTTGAAAGAAAGCAAGAGTTGTTCTGGCTGCCACCTTCGTTGTACGAGCCAGACCAGGACGTTTGGAATTTTTGGAGGCTGGTGCTGGAAAAAAAAGGGAAAAAAAGTGAAAAAAAGGTGCTTTTGAGAATATAGTGGCCAGGAAACCCCCAGCCCCAAAGTCTGTATGGCAATGCAAGTAGTTCCCAGAGACCTTGAAAACAAGCAAGACTGTCTGGCTGACGCCTTGGTTGTGGGAGACAGGTCAGGATGTTTGAAATTTTTGAGGCCGATGCTGGGAAAAAAGTGAAAAAAAGGTCCTTTTGAGGATCGAGTGGCCAGGAAAGCCCGCAGCCCCAAACTCTGGGTGGCAATGCAAGTAGTTCCCAGAGACGTTCAAAACAAGCAGGAGGTGTTCTGGCTGCCACCTGGGTTGTGGAGTCAGCTCCTATCTTTTGGAATTTTTGAGGCCGGTGCTGGGAAAAAGTGAAAAAATAGTGGTTTTGAGGATAGAGTGGCCAGGAAACCCCGCAGCCCCAAAGTATGGATGGCAATGCAAGTAGATCCCAGAGGCGTTCCTAAAAAATCAAGAGATGTTCTGGCTGCCAACTTGTGTGTAGGACTCAGTTCCGGACGTTCGGCAAATGTGAGGCCTGTGCTGGGCAAAAGTGAACATAAGGTGCTTTTGAGGATAGAGTGGCCAGGAAAGCCCGCAGCCCCAATCTCTGGGTGGCAATGCAAGTAGTTCCCAGAGATTTTTCAAAACAAGCAGGAGGTGTTCTGGTTGCCACCTGGGTTGTGAAGTCAGCTCCTATCTTTGGGAATTTTTGAGGCCGGTGCTGGGAAAAAGTGAAAAAAAGATGCTTTTGAGAATATAGTGGCCAGGAAACCCCACAGCCCCAAAGTCTGTATGGCAATGCAAGTAGTTCGCAGAGACCTTGAAAACAAGCAAGACTTTGTCTGGCTGACGCCTTGGTTGTGGGAGCCAGGTCAGGACGTTTGAAATTTTTGATGTCGATGCTGGGAAAAAAATGAAAAAAAGGTGCTATTGAGGATATAGTGGCCAGGAAACCCCGCAGCCCCAATGTATGGATGGCAATGCAAGTAGTTCCCAGAGACGTTCAAAACAAGCAGGAGGTGTTCTGGCTGCCACCTGTGTTGTGGAGTCAGCTCCTATCTTTTGGAATTTTTGAGGCCGGTGCTGGGAAAAAGTGAAAAAAAGATGCTTTTGAGAATAGAGTGGCCAGGAAACCCCGCAGCCCCAAAGTATGGATGGCAATGCAAGTAGATCCCAGAGGCGTTCCTAAAAAATCAAGAGATGTTCTGGCTGCCAACTTGTGTGTAGGACTCAGTTCCGGACGTTCGGCAAATGTGAGGCCTGTGCTGGGCAAAAGTGAACATAAGGTGCTTTTGAGGATAGAGTGGCCAGGAAAGCCCGTAGCCCCAAAGTCCGACTGGCAATGCAAGTAGTTCCCAGAGACCTTGAAAGAAAGCAAGAGTTGTTCTGGCTGCCACCTGGGTTGTACGAGCCAGACTAGAACGTTTGGAATTTTTGGAGGCTGGTGCTGGAAAAAAAAGGGAAAAAAGTGAAAAAAAGGTGCTTTTGAGAATATAGTGGCCAGGAAAGCCCACAGCCCCAAACTCTGGGTGGCAATGCAAGTAGTTCCCAGAGACGTTCAAAACAAGCAGGAGGTGTTCTGGCTGCCACCTGGGTTGTGGAGTCAGCTCCTATCTTTTGGAATTTTTGAGGCCGGTGCTGGGAAAAAGTGAAAAAATAGTGGTTTTGAGGATAGAGTGGCCAGGAAACCCCGCAGCCCCAAAGTATGGATGGCAATGCAAGTAGATCCCAGAGGCGTTCCTAAAAAATCAAGAGATGTTCTGGCTGCCAACTTGTGTGTAGGACTCAGTTCCGGACGTTCGGCAAATGTGAGGCCTGTGCTGGGCAAAAGTGAACATAAGGTGCTTTTGAGGATAGAGTGGCCAGGAAAGCCCGTAGCCCCAAAGTCCGACTGGCAATGCAAGTAGTTCCCAGAGACCTTGAAAAAAAGCAAGAGTTGTTCTGGCTGCCACCTTCGTTGTACGAGCCAGACCAGGACGTTTGGAATTTTTGGAGGCAGGTGCTGGAAAAAAAATGGAAAAAAAGTGAAAAAAAGGTGCTTTTGAGAATATAGTGGCCAGGAAACCCCACAGCCCCAAAGTCTGTATGGCAATGCAAGTAGTTCCCAGAGACCTTGAAAACAAGCAAGACTTTGTCTGGCTGACGCCTTGGTTGTGGGAGACAGGTCAGGACGTTTGAAATTTTTGAGGCCGATGCTGGGAAAAAAGTGAAAAAAAGGTGGTTTTGAGGATAGAGTGGCCAGGAAAGCCCGCAGCCCCAAACTCTGGGTGGCAATGCAAGTAGTTCCCAGAGATTTTTCAAAACAAGCAGGAGGTGTTCTGGTTGCCACCTGGGTTGTGGAGTCAGCTTCTATCTTTGGGAATTTTTGAGGCCGGTGCTGGGAAAAAGTGAAAAAAAGATGCTTTTAAGAATATAGTGGCCAGGAAACCCCGCAGCCCCAAAGTCTGTATGGCAATGCAAGTAGTTCCCAGAGACCTTGAAAACAAGCAAGACTTTGTCTGGCTGACGCCTTGGTTGTGGGAGACAGGTCAGGACGTTTGAAATTTTTGAGGCCGATGCTGGGAAAAAAGTGAAAAAAAGGTGCTTTTGAGAATATAGTGGCCAGGAAAGCCCACAGCCCCAAACTCTGGGTGGCAATGCAAGTAGTTCCCAGAGACGTTCAAAACAAGCAGGAGGTGTTCTGGCTGCCACCTGGGTTGTGGAGTCAGCTCCTATCTTTTGGATTTTTTGAGGCCGGTGCTGGGTTAAAGTGAAAAAAAGATGCTTTTGAGAATAGAGTGGCCAGGAAACCCCGCAGCCCCAAAGTATGGATGGCAATGCAAGTAGATCCCAGAGGCGTTCCTAAAAAAATCAAGAGATGTTCTGGCTGCCAACTTGTGTGTAGGACTCAGTTCCGGACGTTCGGCAAATGTGAGGCCTGTGCTGGGAAAAAATCAACATAAGGTGCTTTTGAGGATAGAGTGGCCAGGAAAGCCCGTAGCCCCAAAGTCCGACTGGCAATGCAAGTAGTTCCCAGAGGCCTTGAAAGAAAGCAAGAGTTGTTCTGGCTGCCACCTTCGTTGTACGAGCCAGACCAGGACGTTTGGAATTTTTGGAGGCTGGTGCTGGAAAAAAAAGGGAAAAAAAGTGAAAAAAAGGTGCTTTTGAGAATATAGTGGCCAGGAAACCCCCAGCCCCAAAGTCTGTATGGCAATGCAAGTAGTTCCCAGAGACCTTGAAAACAAGCAAGACTGTCTGGCTGACGCCTTGGTTGTGGGAGACAGGTCAGGATGTTTGAAATTTTTGAGGCCGATGCTGGGAAAAAAGTGAAAAAAAGGTCCTTTTGAGGATCGAGTGGCCAGGAAAGCCCGCAGCCCCAAACTCTGGGTGGCAATGCAAGTAGTTCCCAGAGACGTTCAAAACAAGCAGGAGGTGTTCTGGCTGCCACCTGGGTTGTGGAGTCAGCTCCTATCTTTTGGAATTTTTGAGGCCGGTGCTGGGAAAAAGTGAAAAAATAGTGGTTTTGAGGATAGAGTGGCCAGGAAACCCCGCAGCCCCAAAGTATGGATGGCAATGCAAGTAGATCCCAGAGGCGTTCCTAAAAAATCAAGAGATGTTCTGGCTGCCAACTTGTGTGTAGGACTCAGTTCCGGACGTTCGGCAAATGTGAGGCCTGTGCTGGGCAAAAGTGAACATAAGGTGCTTTTGAGGATAGAGTGGCCAGGAAAGCCCGCAGCCCCAATCTCTGGGTGGCAATGCAAGTAGTTCCCAGAGATTTTTCAAAACAAGCAGGAGGTGTTCTGGTTGCCACCTGGGTTGTGAAGTCAGCTCCTATCTTTGGGAATTTTTGAGGCCGGTGCTGGGAAAAAGTGAAAAAAAGATGCTTTTGAGAATATAGTGGCCAGGAAACCCCACAGCCCCAAAGTCTGTATGGCAATGCAAGTAGTTCGCAGAGACCTTGAAAACAAGCAAGACTTTGTCTGGCTGACGCCTTGGTTGTGGGAGCCAGGTCAGGACGTTTGAAATTTTTGATGTCGATGCTGGGAAAAAAATGAAAAAAAGGTGCTATTGAGGATATAGTGGCCAGGAAACCCCGCAGCCCCAATGTATGGATGGCAATGCAAGTAGTTCCCAGAGACGTTCAAAACAAGCAGGAGGTGTTCTGGCTGCCACCTGTGTTGTGGAGTCAGCTCCTATCTTTTGGAATTTTTGAGGCCGGTGCTGGGAAAAAGTGAAAAAAAGATGCTTTTGAGAATAGAGTGGCCAGGAAACCCCGCAGCCCCAAAGTATGGATGGCAATGCAAGTAGATCCCAGAGGCGTTCCTAAAAAATCAAGAGATGTTCTGGCTGCCAACTTGTGTGTAGGACTCAGTTCCGGACGTTCGGCAAATGTGAGGCCTGTGCTGGGCAAAAGTGAACATAAGGTGCTTTTGAGGATAGAGTGGCCAGGAAAGCCCGTAGCCCCAAAGTCCGACTGGCAATGCAAGTAGTTCCCAGAGACCTTGAAAGAAAGCAAGAGTTGTTCTGGCTGCCACCTGGGTTGTACGAGCCAGACTAGAACGTTTGGAATTTTTGGAGGCTGGTGCTGGAAAAAAAAGGGAAAAAAGTGAAAAAAAGGTGCTTTTGAGAATATAGTGGCCAGGAAAGCCCACAGCCCCAAACTCTGGGTGGCAATGCAAGTAGTTCCCAGAGACGTTCAAAACAAGCAGGAGGTGTTCTGGCTGCCACCTGGGTTGTGGAGTCAGCTCCTATCTTTTGGAATTTTTGAGGCCGGTGCTGGGAAAAAGTGAAAAAATAGTGGTTTTGAGGATAGAGTGGCCAGGAAACCCCGCAGCCCCAAAGTATGGATGGCAATGCAAGTAGATCCCAGAGGCGTTCCTAAAAAATCAAGAGATGTTCTGGCTGCCAACTTGTGTGTAGGACTCAGTTCCGGACGTTCGGCAAATGTGAGGCCTGTGCTGGGCAAAAGTGAACATAAGGTGCTTTTGAGGATAGAGTGGCCAGGAAAGCCCGTAGCCCCAAAGTCCGACTGGCAATGCAAGTAGTTCCCAGAGACCTTGAAAAAAAGCAAGAGTTGTTCTGGCTGCCACCTTCGTTGTACGAGCCAGACCAGGACGTTTGGAATTTTTGGAGGCAGGTGCTGGAAAAAAAATGGAAAAAAAGTGAAAAAAAGGTGCTTTTGAGAATATAGTGGCCAGGAAACCCCACAGCCCCAAAGTCTGTATGGCAATGCAAGTAGTTCCCAGAGACCTTGAAAACAAGCAAGACTTTGTCTGGCTGACGCCTTGGTTGTGGGAGACAGGTCAGGACGTTTGAAATTTTTGAGGCCGATGCTGGGAAAAAAGTGAAAAAAAGGTGGTTTTGAGGATAGAGTGGCCAGGAAAGCCCGCAGCCCCAAACTCTGGGTGGCAATGCAAGTAGTTCCCAGAGATTTTTCAAAACAAGCAGGAGGTGTTCTGGTTGCCACCTGGGTTGTGGAGTCAGCTTCTATCTTTGGGAATTTTTGAGGCCGGTGCTGGGAAAAAGTGAAAAAAAGATGCTTTTAAGAATATAGTGGCCAGGAAACCCCGCAGCCCCAAAGTCTGTATGGCAATGCAAGTAGTTCGCAGAGACCTTGAAAACAAGCAAGACTTTGTCTGGCTGACGCCTTGGTTGTGGGAGACAGGTCAGGACGTTTGAAATTTTTGAGGCCGATGCTGGGAAAAAAGTGAAAAAAAGGTGCTTTTGAGAATATAGTGGCCAGGAAAGCCCACAGCCCCAAACTCTGGGTGGCAATGCAAGTAGTTCCCAGAGACGTTCAAAACAAGCAGGAGGTGTTCTGGCTGCCACCTGGGTTGTGGAGTCAGCTCCTATCTTTTGGATTTTTTGAGGCCGGTGCTGGGTTAAAGTGAAAAAAAGATGCTTTTGAGAATAGAGTGGCCAGGAAACCCCGCAGCCCCAAAGTATGGATGGCAATGCAAGTAGATCCCAGAGGCGTTCCTAAAAAAATCAAGAGATGTTCTGGCTGCCCACTTGTGTGTAGGACTCAGTTCCGGACGTTCGGCAAATGTGAGGCCTGTGCTGGGAAAAAATCAACATAAGGTGCTTTTGAGGATAGAGTGGCCAGGAAAGCCCGTAGCCCCAAAGTCCGACTGGCAATGCAAGTAGTTCCCAGAGGCCTTGAAAGAAAGCAAGAGTTGTTCTGGCTGCCACCTTCGTTGTACGAGCCAGACCAGGACGTTTGGAATTTTTGGAGGCTGGTGCTGGAAAAAAAAGGGAAAAAAAGTGAAAAAAAGGTGCTTTTGAGAATATAGTGGCCAGGAAACCCCCAGCCCCAAAGTCTGTATGGCAATGCAAGTAGTTCCCAGAGACCTTGAAAACAAGCAAGACTGTCTGGCTGACGCCTTGGTTGTGGGAGACAGGTCAGGACGTTTGAAATTTTTGAGGCCGATGCTGGGAAAAAAGTGAAAAAAAGGTCCTTTTGAGGATCGAGTGGCCAGGAAAGCCCGCAGCCCCAAACTCTGGGTGGCAATGCAAGTAGTTCCCAGAGACGTTCAAAACAAGCAGGAGGTGTTCTGGCTGCCACCTGGGTTGTGGAGTCAGCTCCTATCTTTTGGAATTTTTGAGGCCGGTGCTGGGAAAAAGTGAAAAAATAGTGGTTTTGAGGATAGAGTGGCCAGGAAACCCCGCAGCCCCAAAGTATGGATGGCAATGCAAGTAGATCCCAGAGGCGTTCCTAAAAAATCAAGAGATGTTCTGGCTGCCAACTTGTGTGTAGGACTCAGTTCCGGACGTTCGGCAAATGTGAGGCCTGTGCTGGGCAAAAGTGAACATAAGGTGCTTTTGAGGATAGAGTGGCCAGGAAAGCCCGCAGCCCCAATCTCTGGGTGGCAATGCAAGTAGTTCCCAGAGATTTTTCAAAACAAGCAGGAGGTGTTCTGGTTGCCACCTGGGTTGTGAAGTCAGCTCCTATCTTTGGGAATTTTTGAGGCCGGTGCTGGGAAAAAGTGAAAAAAAGATGCTTTTGAGAATATAGTGGCCAGGAAACCCCACAGCCCCAAAGTCTGTATGGCAATGCAAGTAGTTCGCAGAGACCTTGAAAACAAGCAAGACTTTGTCTGGCTGACGCCTTGGTTGTGGGAGCCAGGTCAGGACGTTTGAAATTTTTGATGTCGATGCTGGGAAAAAAATGAAAAAAAGGTGCTATTGAGGATATAGTGGCCAGGAAACCCCGCAGCCCCAATGTATGGATGGCAATGCAAGTAGTTCCCAGAGACGTTCAAAACAAGCAGGAGGTGTTCTGGCTGCCACCTGTGTTGTGGAGTCAGCTCCTATCTTTTGGAATTTTTGAGGCCGGTGCTGGGAAAAAGTGAAAAAAAGATGCTTTTGAGAATAGAGTGGCCAGGAAACCCCGCAGCCCCAAAGTATGGATGGCAATGCAAGTAGATCCCAGAGGCGTTCCTAAAAAATCAAGAGATGTTCTGGCTGCCAACTTGTGTGTAGGACTCAGTTCCGGACGTTCGGCAAATGTGAGGCCTGTGCTGGGCAAAAGTGAACATAAGGTGCTTTTGAGGATAGAGTGGCCAGGAAAGCCCGTAGCCCCAAAGTCCGACTGGCAATGCAAGTAGTTCCCAGAGACCTTGAAAGAAAGCAAGAGTTGTTCTGGCTGCCACCTGGGTTGTAGGAGCCAGACTAGAACGTTTGGAATTTTTGGAGGCTGGTGCTGGAAAAAAAAGGGAAAAAAGTGAAAAAAAGGTGCTTTTGAGAATATAGTGGCCAGGAAAGCCCACAGCCCCAAACTCTGGGTGGCAATGCAAGTAGTTCCCAGAGACGTTCAAAACAAGCAGGAGGTGTTCTGGCTGCCACCTGGGTTGTGGAGTCAGCTCCTATCTTTTGGAATTTTTGAGGCCGGTGCTGGGAAAAAGTGAAAAAATAGTGGTTTTGAGGATAGAGTGGCCAGGAAACCCCGCAGCCCCAAAGTATGGATGGCAATGCAAGTAGATCCCAGAGGCGTTCCTAAAAAATCAAGAGATGTTCTGGCTGCCAACTTGTGTGTAGGACTCAGTTCCGGACGTTCGGCAAATGTGAGGCCTGTGCTGGGAAAAAATCAACATAAGGTGCTTTTGAGGATAGAGTGGCCAGGAAAGCCCGTAGCCCCAAAGTCCGACTGGCAATGCAAGTAGTTCCCAGAGACCTTGAAAAAAAGCAAGAGTTGTTCTGGCTGCCACCTTCGTTGTACGAGCCAGACCAGGACGTTTGGAATTTTTGGAGGCAGGTGCTGGAAAAAAAATGGAAAAAAAGTGAAAAAAAGGTGCTTTTGAGAATATAGTGGCCAGGAAACCCCACAGCCCCAAAGTCTGTATGGCAATGCAAGTAGTTCCCAGAGACCTTGAAAACAAGCAAGACTGTCTGGCTGACGCCTTGGTTGTGGGAGACAGGTCAGGATGTTTGAAATTTTTGAGGCCGATGCTGGGAAAAAAGTGAAAAAAAGGTCCTTTTGAGGATCGAGTGGCCAGGAAAGCCCGCAGCCCCAAACTCTGGGTGGCAATGCAAGTAGTTCCCAGAGATTTTTCAAAACAAGCAGGAGGTGTTCTGGTTGCCACCTGGGTTGTGGAGTCAGCTTCTATCTTTGGGAATTTTTGAGGCCGGTGCTGGGAAAAAGTGAAAAAAAGATGCTTTTAAGAATATAGTGGCCAGGAAACCCCGCAGCCCCAAAGTCTGTATGGCAATGCAAGTAGTTCGCAGAGACCTTGAAAACAAGCAAGACTTTGTCTGGCTGACGCCTTGGTTGTGGGAGACAGGTCAGGACGTTTGAAATTTTTGAGGCCGATGCTGGGAAAAAAGTGAAAAAAAGGTGCTTTTGAGAATATAGTGGCCAGGAAAGCCCACAGCCCCAAACTCTGGGTGGCAATGCAAGTAGTTCCCAGAGACGTTCAAAACAAGCAGGAGGTGTTCTGGCTGCCACCTGGGTTGTGGAGTCAGCTCCTATCTTTTGGATTTTTTGAGGCCGGTGCTGGGTTAAAGTGAAAAAAAGATGCTTTTGAGAATAGAGTGGCCAGGAAACCCCGCAGCCCCAAAGTATGGATGGCAATGCAAGTAGATCCCAGAGGCGTTCCTAAAAAAATCAAGAGATGTTCTGGCTGCCCACTTGTGTGTAGGACTCAGTTCCGGACGTTCGGCAAATGTGAGGCCTGTGCTGGGAAAAAATCAACATAAGGTGCTTTTGAGGATAGAGTGGCCAGGAAAGCCCGTAGCCCCAAAGTCCGACTGGCAATGCAAGTAGTTCCCAGAGGCCTTGAAAGAAAGCAAGAGTTGTTCTGGCTGCCACCTTCGTTGTACGAGCCAGACCAGGACGTTTGGAATTTTTGGAGGCTGGTGCTGGAAAAAAAAGGGAAAAAAAGTGAAAAAAAGGTGCTTTTGAGAATATAGTGGCCAGGAAACCCCCAGCCCCAAAGTCTGTATGGCAATGCAAGTAGTTCCCAGAGACCTTGAAAACAAGCAAGACTGTCTGGCTGACGCCTTGGTTGTGGGAGACAGGTCAGGATGTTTGAAATTTTTGAGGCCGATGCTGGGAAAAAAGTGAAAAAAAGGTCCTTTTGAGGATCGAGTGGCCAGGAAAGCCCGCAGCCCCAAACTCTGGGTGGCAATGCAAGTAGTTCCCAGAGACGTTCAAAACAAGCAGGAGGTGTTCTGGCTGCCACCTGGGTTGTGGAGTCAGCTCCTATCTTTTGGAATTTTTGAGGCCGGTGCTGGGAAAAAAGTGAAAAAAAGGTGCTTTTGAGGAGAGAGTGGCCAGGAAAGCCCGCAGCCCCAAAGTCTGGGTGGCAATGCAAGTAGTTCCCAGAGACCTCGAAAACAAGCAAGACGGTCTGGCTGCCAACTTGGTTGTGGGAGCCAGGCCAAGACGTTTGGAATTTTTGGAGGTCGGTGCTGGGAAAAAAGTGAAAAAAAGGTGGTTTTGAGGATAGAGTGGCCAGGAAAGCCCGCAGCCCCAAACTCTGGGTGGCAATGCAAGTAGTTCCCAGAGACCTTGAAAACAAGCAAGAGTTGTTCTGGCTGCCACCATGGTTGTAGGAGCCAGGCCAGGACGTTCGGCATATTGGAGTCCAGAGCTGGGAAAAAGTGAACATAAGGTTCTTTTGAGGATCGAGTGGCCAGGAAAGCCCGCAGCCCCAAAGTCTGGGTGGCAATGCAAGTAGTTCCCAGAGACCTTGAAAACAAGCAAGACTTTGTCTGGCTGACGCCTTGGTTGTGGGAGCCAGGTCAGGACGTTTGAAATTTTTGAGGCCGGTGCTGGGAAAAAAGTGAAAAAAAGGTGCTTTTGAGGATAGAGTGGCCAAGAAAGCCCGCAGCCCCCAAATCTGGTTGGCAATGCAAGTAGTTCCCAGAGACCTTGAAAACAAGCAAGTGTTGTTTTGGCTGCCACCTTGGTTGTAGGAGCCAGGCCAGGACGTTCGGCATATTGGAGTCCAGAGCTGGGAAAAAGTGAACATTATGTTCTTTTGAGGCTCGAGTAGCCAGGAAAGCCCGCAGCCCCAAAGTCTGGGTGGCAATGCAAGTAGTTCCCAGAGATTTTTCAAAACAAGCAGGAGGTGTTCTGATTGCCACCTGGGTTGTGGAGTCAGCTCCTATCTTTGGGAATTTTTGAGGCCGGTGCTGGGAAAAAGTGAAAAAAAGATGCTTTTGAGAATAGAGTGGCCAGGAAACCCCGCAGCCCCAAAGTATGGATGGCAATGCAAGTAGATCCCAGAGGCGTTCCTAAAAAATCAAGAGATGTTCTGGCTGCCAACTTGTGTGTAGGACTCAGTTCCGGACGTTCGGCAAATGTAAGGCCTGTGCTGGGCAAAAGTGAACATAAGGTGCTTTTGAGGATAGAGTGGCCAGGAAAGCCCGCAGCCCCAATCTCTGGGTGGCAATGCAAGTAGTTCCCAGAGATTTTTCAAAACAAGCAGGAGGTGTTCTGGTTGCCACCTGGGTTGTGGAGTCAGCTCCTATCTTTGGGAATTTTTGAGGCCGGTGCTGGGAAAAAGTGAAAAAAAGATGCTTTTGAGAATAGAGTGGCCAGGAAACCCCGCAGCCCCAAAGTCTGTATGGCAATGCAAGTAGTTCGCAGAGACCTTGAAAACAAGCAAGACTTTGTCTGGCTGACGCCTTGGTTGTGGGAGCCAGGTCATGACGTTTGAAATTTTTGAGGCCGATGCTGGGAAAAAAGTGAAAAAAAGGTGCTTTTGAGGAGAGAGTGGCCAAGAAAGCCCGCAGCCCCAAACTCTGGGTGGCAATGCAAGTAGTTCCCAGAGACCTTGAAAGAAAGCAAGAGTTGTTCTGGCTGCCACCTTCGTTGTAGGAGCCAGACCAGGACGTTTGGAATTTTTGGAGGCTGGTGCTGGAAAAAAAAGGGAAAAAATTGAAAAAAAGGTGCTTTTGAGAATATAGTGGCCAGGAAACCCCACAGCCCCAAAGTCTGTATGGCAATGCAAGTAGTTCCCAGAGACCTTGAAAACAAGCAAGACTTTGTCTGGCTGACGCCTTGGTTGTGGGAGACAGGTCAGGACGTTTGAAATTTTTGAGGCCGATGCTGGGAAAAAAGTGAAAAAAGGTGCTTTTGAGGAGAGAGTGGCCAGGAAAGCCCGCAGCCCCAAACTCTGGGTGGCAATGCAAGTAGTTCCCAGAGACGTTCAAAACAAGCAGGAGGTGTTCTGGCTGCCACCTGGGTTGTGGAGTCAGCTCCTATCTTTTGGAATTTTTGAGGCCGGTGCTGGGAAAAAGTGAAAAAAAGGTGGTTTTGAGGATCGAGTGGCCAGGAAAGCCCGCAGCCCCAAAGTCTGGGTGGCAATGCAAGTAGTTCCCAGAGACCTCGAAAACAAGCAAGACGGTCTGGCTGCCAACTTGGTTGTGGGAGCCAGGCCAAGACGTTTGGAATTTTTGGAGGTCGGTGCTGGGAAAAAAGTGAAAAAAAGGTGGTTTTGAGGATAGAGTGGCCAGGAAAGCCCGCAGCCCCAAACTCTGGGTGGCAATGCAAGTAGTTCCCAGAGACCTTGAAAACAAGCAAGAGTTGTTCTGGCTGCCACCATGGTAGTAGGAGCCAACCAGGACGTTCGGCATATTGGAGTCCAGAGCTGGGAAAAAGTGAACATAAGGTTCTTTTGAGGATCGAGTGGCCAGGAAACCCCGCAGCCCCAAAGTCTGGGTGGCAATGCAAGTAGTTCCCAGAGACCTTGAAAACAAGCAAGACTTTGTCTGGCTGACGCCTTGGTTGTGGGAGCCAGGTCAGGACGTTTGAAATTTTTGAGGCCGATGCTGGGAAAAAAGTGAAAAAAAGGTGCTTTTGAGGATAGAGTGGCCAAGAAAGCCCGCAGCCCCCAAATCTGGTTGGCAATGCAAGTAGTTCCCAGAGACCTTGAAAACAAGCAAGTGTTGTTTTGGCTGCCACCTTGGTTGTAGGAGCCAGGCCAGGACGTTCGGCATATTGGAGTCCAGAGCTGGGAAAAAGTGAACATTATGTTCTTTTGAGGCTCGAGTAGCCAGGAAAGCCCGCAGCCCCAAAGTCTGGGTGGCAATGCAAGTAGTTCCCAGAGATTTTTCAAAACAAGCAGGAGGTGTTCTGATTGCCACCTGGGTTGTGGAGTCAGCTCCTATCTTTGGGAATTTTTGAGGCCGGTGCTGGGAAAAAGTGAAAAAAAGATGCTTTTGAGAATAGAGTGGCCAGGAAAGCCCGCAACCCCAAAATCCGACTGGCAATGCAAGTAGTTCCCAGAGACCTTGAAAGAAAGCAAGAGTTGTTCTGGCTGCCACCTTCGTTGTACGAGCCAGACCAGGACGTTTGGAATTTTTGGAGGCTGGTGCTGGAAAAAAAAGGGAAAAAATTGAAAAAAAGGTGCTTTTGAGAATATAGTGGCCAGGAAACCCCACAGCCCCAAAGTCTGTATGGCAATGCAAGTAGTTCCCAGAGACCTTGAAAACAAGCAAGACTTTGTCTGGCTGACGCCTTGGTTGTGGGAGCCAGGTCAAGACGTTTGAAATTTTTGAGGCCGATGCTGGGAAAAAAGTGAAAAAAAGGTGCTTTTGAGGATAGAGTGGCCAGGAAAGCCCGCAGCCCCAAAGTCCGACTGGCAATGCAAGTAGTTCCCAGAGACCTCGAAAACAAGCAAGACGGTCTGGCTGCCAACTTGATTGTGGGAGCCAGGCCAAGACGTTTGGAATTTTTGGAGGCCGGTGCTGGGAAAAAAGTGAAAAAAAGGTGGTTTTGAGGATAGAGTGGCCAGGAAAGCCCGCAGCCCCAAACTCTGGGTGGCAATGCAAGTAGTTCCCAGAGACCTTGAAAACAAGCAAGAGTTGTTCTGGCTGCCACCTTGGTTGTAGGAGCCAGGCCAGGACGTTCGGCATATTGGAGTCCAGAGCTGGGAAAAAGTGAACATAAGGTTCTTTTGAGGATCGAGTGGCAAGGAAACCCCGCAGCCCCAAAGTCTGTATGGCAATGCAAGTAGTTCCCAGAGACCTTGAAAACAAGCAAGACTTTGTCTGGCTGACGCCTTGGTTGTGGGAGCAAGGTCAAGACGTTTGAAATTTTTGAGGCCGATGCTGGGAAAAAAGTGAAAAAAAGGTGCTTTTGAGGATAGAGTGCCCAGGAAACCCCGCAGCCCCAAAGTATGGATGGCAATGCAAGTAGTTCCCAGAGACCTTGAAAACAAGCAAGACTTTGTCTGGCTGACGCCTTGGTTGTGGGAGACAGGTCAGGACGTTTGAAATTTTTGAGGCCGATGCTGGGAAAAAAGTAAAAAAAGGTGGTTTTGAAGATAGAGTGGCCAGGAAAGCCCGCAGCCCCAAACTCTGGTTGGCAATGCAAGTAGTTCCCAGAGACGTTCAAAACAAGCAGGAGGTGTTCTGGCTGCCACCTGTGTTGTGGAGTCAGCTCCTATCTTTGGGAATTTTTGAGGCCGATGCTGGGAAAAAAGTGAAAAAAAGGTGCTTTTGAGGATAGAGTGCCCAGGAAACCCCGCAGCCCCAAAGTATGGATGGCAATGCAAGTAGTTCCCAGAGACCTTGAAAACAAGCAAGACTTTGTCTGGCTGACGCCTTGGTTGTGGGAGACAGGTCAGGACGTTTGAAATTTTTGAGGCCGATGCTGGGAAAAAAGTAAAAAAAGGTGGTTTTGAAGATAGAGTGGCCAGGAAAGCCCGCAGCCCCAAACTCTGAGTGGCAATGCAAGTAGTTCCCAGAGACGTTCAAAACAAGCAGGAGGTGTTCTGATTGCCACCTGGGTTGTGGAGTCAGCTCCTATCTTTGGGAATTTTTGAGGCCGGTGCTGGGAAAAAGTGAAAAAAAGATGCTTTTGAGAATAGAGTGGCCAGGAAACCCCGCAGCCCCAAAGTATGGATGGCAATGCAAGTAGATCCCAGAGGCGTTCCTAAAAAAATCAAGAGATGTTCTGGCTGCCAACTTGTGTGTAGGACTCTGTTCCGGACGTTCGGCAAATGTGAGGCCTGTGCTGGGCAAAAGTGAACATAAGGTTCTTTTGAGGATCGAGTGGCCAGGAAAGCCCGTAGCCCCAAAGTCCGACTGGCAATGCAAGTAGTTCCCAGAGACGTTGAAGGAAAGCAAGAGTTGTTCTGGCTGCCACCTTCGTTGTACGAGCCAGACTAGGACGTTTGGAATTTTTGGAGGCTGGTGCTGGAAAAAAAAGGGAAAAAAAGTGAAAAAAAGGTGCTTTTGAGAATATAGTGGCCAGGAAACCCCCAGCCCCAAAGTCTGTATGGCAATGCAAGTAGTTCCCAGAGACCTTGAAAACAAGCAAGACTGTCTGGCTGACGCCTTGGTTGTGGGAGCCAGGTCAGGACGTTTGAAATTTTTGAGGCCGATGCTGGGAAAAAAGTGAAAAAAAGGTCCTTTTGAGGATAGAGTGGCCAGGAAAGCCCGCAGCCCCAAACTCTGAGTGGCAATGCAAGTAGTTCCCAGAGACGTTCAAAACAAGCAGGAGGTGTTCTGGCTGCCACTGGGTTGTGGAGTCAGCTCCTATCTTTGGGAATTTTTGAGGCCGGTGCTGGGAAAAAGTGAAAAAAAGATGCTTTTGAGAATAGAGTGGCCAGGAAACCCCGCAGCCCCAAAGTATGGATGGCAATGCAAGTAGATCCCAGAGGCGTTCCTAAAAAATCAAGAGATGTTCTGGCTGCCAACTTGTGTGTAGGACTCAGTTCCGGACGTTCGGCAAATGTAAGGCCTGTGCTGGGAAAAAGTGAAAAAAGGGTGCTTTTGAGGATAGAGTGGCCAGGAAAGCCCGCAGCCCCAAACTCTGGGTGGCAATGCAAGTAGTTCCCAGAGATTTTTCAAAACAAGCAGGAGGTGTTCTGGTTGCCACCTGGGTTGTGAAGTCAGCTCCTATCTTTGGGAATTTTTGAGGCCGGTGCTGGGAAAAAGTGAAAAAAAGATGCTTTTGAGAATATAGTGGCCAGGAAACCCCACAGCCCCAAAGTATGGATGGCAATGCAAGTAGTTCCCAGAGACCTTGAAAACAAGCAAGACTTTGTCTGGCTGACGCCTTGGTTGTGGGAGACAGGTCAGGACGTTTGAAATTTTTGATGTCGATGCTGGGAAAAAAGTGAAAAAAAGGTCCTTTTGAGGATAGAGTGGCCAGGAAAGCCCGTAGCCCCAAAGTCCGACTGGCAATGCAAGTAGTTCCCAGAGACCTTGAAAGAAAGCAAGAGTTGTTCTGGCTGCCACCTTGGTTGTAGGAGCCAGGCCAGGACGTTCGGCATATTGGAGTCCAGAGCTGGGAAAAAGTGAACATAAGGTTCTTTTGAGGATCGAGTGGCCAGGAAAGCCCACAGCCCCAAAGTCTGGGTGGCAATGCAAGTAGTTCTTAGAGATGTTCAAAAGAAGCAGGAGGTGTTCTGGCTGCCACTGGGTTGTGGAGTCAGCTCCTATCTTTGGGAATTTTTGAGGCCGGTGCTGGGAAAAAGTGAAAAAAAGATGCTTTTGAGAATAGAGTGGCCAGGAAAACCTGCAGCCCCAAAGTATGGATGGCAATGCAAGTAGATCCCAGAGGCGTTCCTAAAAAATCAAGAGATGTTCTGGCTGCCAACTTGTGTGTAGGACTCAGTTCCGGACGTTCGGCAAATGTAAGGCCTGTGCTGGGCAAAAGTGAACATAAGGTGCTTTTGAGGATAGAGTGGCCAGGAAACCCCGCAGCCCCAATCTCTGGGTGGCAATGCAAGTAGTTCCCAGAGACGTTCAAAACAAGCAGGAGGTGTTCTGGCTGCCACCTGGCTTGTGGAGTCAGCTCCTATCTTTTGGAATTTTTGAGGCCGGTGCTGGGAAAAAGTGAAAAAAAGATGCTTTTGAGAACAGAGTGGCCAGGAAACCCCGCAGCCCCAAAGTATGGATGGCAATGCAAGTAGATCCCAGAGGCGTTCCTAAAAAATCAAGAGATGTTCTGGCTGCCAACTTGTGTGTAGGACTCAGTTCCGGACGTTCGGCAAATGTGAGGCCTGTGCTGGGCAAAAGTGAACATAAGGTGCTTTTGAGGATAGAGTGGCCAGGAAAGCCCGTAGCCCCAAAGTCCGACTGGCAATGCAAGTAGTTCCCAGAGACCTTGAAGGAAAGCAAGAGTTGTTCCGGCTGCCACCTGTGTTGTAGGAGCCAGACCAGGAAATTTGGAATTTTTGGAGGCTGGTGCTGGAAAAAAAAGGGAAAAAATTGAAAAAAAGGTGCTTTTGAGAATATAGTGGCCAGGAAACCCCACAGCCCCAAAGTATGGATGGCAATGCAAGTAGTTCCCAGAGACCTTGAAAGAAAGCAAGAGTTGTTCTGGCTGCCACCTTGGTTGTAGGAGCCAGGCCAGGACGTTCGGCATATTGGAGTCCAGAGCTGGGAAAAAGTGAACATAAGGTTCTTTTGAGGATCGAGTGGCCAGGAAAGCCTGCAGCCCCAAAGTCTGGGTGGCAATGCAAGTAGTTCTTAGAGATGTTCAAAAGAAGCAGGAGGTGTTCTGGCTGCCACTGGGTTGTGGAGTCAGCTCCTATCTTTGGGAATTTTTGAGGCCGGTGCTGGGAAAAAGTGAAAAAAAGATGCTTTTGAGAATAGAGTGGCCAGGAAACCCTGCAGCCCCAAAGTATGGATGGCAATGCAAGTAGATCCCAGAGGCGTTCCTAAAAAATCAAGAGATGTTCTGGCTGCCAACTTGTGTGTAGGACTCAGTTCCGGACGTTCGGCAAATGTAAGGCCTGTGCTGGGCAAAAGTGAACATAAGGTGCTTTTGAGGATAGAGTGGCCAGGAAAGCCCGCAGCCCCAATCTCTGGGTGGCAATGCAAGTAGTTCCCAGAGACGTTCAAAACAAGCAGGAGGTGTTCTGGCTGCCACCTGGCTTGTGGAGTCAGCTCCTATCTTTTGGAATTTTTGAGGCCGGTGCTGGGAAAAAGTGAAAAAAAGATGCTTTTGAGAACAGAGTGGCCAGGAAACCCCGCAGCCCCAAAGTATGGATGGCAATGCAAGTAGATCCCAGAGGCGTTCCTAAAAAATCAAGAGATGTTCTGGCTGCCAACTTGTGTGTAGGACTCAGTTCCGGACGTTCGGCAAATGTGAGGCCTGTGCTGGGCAAAAGTGAACATAAGGTGCTTTTGAGGATAGAGTGGCCAGGAAAGCCCGTAGCCCCAAAGTCCGACTGGCAATGCAAGTAGTTCCCAGAGACCTTGAAGGAAAGCAAGAGTTGTTCCGGCTGCCACCTGTGTTGTAGGAGCCAGACCAGGAAATTTGGAATTTTTGGAGGCTGGTGCTGGAAAAAAAAGGGAAAAAATTGAAAAAAAGGTGCTTTTGAGAATATAGTGGCCAGGAAACCCCACAGCCCCAAAGTATGGATGGCAATGCAAGTAGTTCCCAGAGACCTTGAAAGAAAGCAAGAGTTGTTCTGGCTGCCACCTTGGTTGTAGGAGCCAGGCCAGGACGTTCGGCATATTGGAGTCCAGAGCTGGGAAAAAGTGAACATAAGGTTCTTTTGAGGATCGAGTGGCCAGGAAAGCCTGCAGCCCCAAAGTCTGGGTGGCAATGCAAGTAGTTCTTAGAGATGTTCAAAAGAAGCAGGAGGTGTTCTGGCTGCCACCTGGGTTGTGGAGTCAGCTCCTATCTTTGGGAATTTTTGAGGCCGGTGCTGGGAAAAAGTGAAAAAAAGATGCTTTTGAGAATAGAGTGGCCAGGAAACCCCGCAGCCCCAAAGTATGGATGGCAATGCAAGTAGATCCCAGAGGCGTTCCTAAAAAATCAAGAGATGTTCTGGCTGCCAACTTGTGTGTAGGACTCAGTTCCGGACGTTCGGCAAATGTAAGGCCTGTGCTGGGCAAAAGTGAACATAAGGTGCTTTTGAGGATAGAGTGGCCAGGAAAGCCCGCAGCCCCAATCTCTGGGTGGCAATGCAAGTAGTTCCCAGAGATTTTTCAAAACAAGCAGGAGGTGTTCTGGTTGCCACCTGGGTTGTGAAGTCAGCTCCTATCTTTGGGAATTTTTGAGGCCGGTGCTGGGAAAAAGTGAAAAAAAGATGCTTTTGAGAATATAGTCGCCAGGAAACCCCACAGCCCCAAAGTCTGTATGGCAATGCAAGTAGTTCGCAGAGACCTTGAAAACAAGCAAGACTTTGTCTGGCTGACGCCTTGGTTGTGGGAGCCAGGTCAGGACGTTTGAAATTTTTGATGCTGATGCTGGGAAAAAAATGAAAAAAAGGTGCTTTTGAGGATAGAGTGGCCAGGAAAGCCCACAGCCCCAAAGTCTGGGTGGCAATGCAAGTAGTTCTTAGAGATGTTCAAAAGAAGCAGGAGGTGTTCTGGCTGCCACTGGGTTGTGGAGTCAGCTCCTATCTTTGGGAATTTTTGAGGCCGGTGCTGGGAAAAAGTGAAAAAAAGATGCTTTTGAGAATAGAGTGGCCAGGAAACCCCGCAGCCCCAAAGTATGGATGGCAATGCAAGTAGATCCCAGAGGCGTTCCTAAAAAATCAAGAGATGTTCTGGCTGCCAACTTGTGTGTAGGACTCAGTTCCGGACGTTCGGCAAATGTGAGGCCTGTGCTGGGCAAAAGTGAACATAAGGTGCTTTTGAGGATCGAGTGGCCAGGAAAGCCCGTAGCCCCAAAGTCCGACTGGCAATGCAAGTAGTTCCCAGAGACCTTGAAGGAAAGCAAGAGTTGTTCTGGCTGCCACCTTCGTTGTAGGAGCCAGACCAGGACGTTTGGAATTTTTGGAGGCTGGTGCTGGAAAAAAAAGGGAAAAAATTGAAAAAAAGGTGCTTTTGAGAATATAGTGGCCAGGAAACCCCACAGCCCCAAAGTCTGTATGGCAATGCAAGTAGTTCCCAGAGACCTTGAAAACAAGCAAGACTTTGTCTGGCTGACGCCTTGGTTGTGGGAGACAGGTCAGGACATTTGAAATTTTTGAGGCCGATGCTGGGAAAAAAGTGAAAAAAAGATGCTTTTAAGAATAGAGTGGCCAGGAAACCCCGCAGCCCCAAAGTCTGTATGGCAATGCAAGTAGTTCGCAGAGACCTTGAAAACAAGCAAGACTTTGTCTGGCTGACGCCTTGGTTGTGGGAGCCAGGTCAGGACGTTTGAAATTTTTGAGACCGATGCTGGGAAAAAAAAGAAAAAAAGGTGGTTTTGAAGATAGAGTGGCCAGGAAAGCCCGCAGCCCCAAAGTCTGGGTGGCAATGCAAGTAGTTCCCAGAGACCTTGAAAGAAAGCAAGAGTTGTTCTGGCTGCCACCTGGGTTGTAGGAGCCAGACCAGGACGTTTGGAATTTTTCGAGGCTGGTGCTGAAAAAAAAGGGAAAAAATTGAAAAAAATGTGCTTTTGAGAATATAGTGGCCAGGAAAGCCCACAGCCCCAAACTCTGGGTGGCAATGCAAGTAGTTCCCAGAGACGTTCAAAACAAGCAGGAGGTGTTCTGGCTGCCACCTGGGTTGTGGAGTCAGCTCCTATCTTTGGGAATTTTTGAGGCCGGTGCTGGGAAAAAGTGAAAAAAAGATGCTTTTGAGAATAGAGTGGCCAGGAAACCCTGCAGCCCCAAAGTATGGATGGCAATGCAAGTAGATCCCAGAGGCGTTCCTAAAAAATCAAGAGATGTTCTGGCTGCCAACTTGTGTGTAGGACTCAGTTCCGGACGTTCGGCAAATGTAAGGCCTGTACTGGGCAAAAGTGAACATAAGGTGCTTTTGAGGATAGAGTGGCCAGGAAACCCCGCAGCCCCAATCTCTGGGTGGCAATGCAAGTAGTTCCCAGAGACGTTCAAAACAAGCAGGAGGTGTTCTGGCTGCCACCTGGCTTGTGGAGTCAGCTCCTATCTTTTGGAATTTTTGAGGCCGGTGCTGGGAAAAAGTGAAAAAAAGATGCTTTTGAGAACAGAGTGGCCAGGAAACCCCGCAGCCCCAAAGTATGGATGGCAATGCAAGTAGATCCCAGAGGCGTTCCTAAAAAATCAAGAGATGTTCTGGCTGCCAACTTGTGTGTAGGACTCAGTTCCGGACGTTCGGCAAATGTGAGGCCTGTGCTGGGCAAAAGTGAACATAAGGTGCTTTAGAGGATAGAGTGGCCAGGAAAGCCCGTAGCCCCAAAGTCCGACTGGCAATGCAAGTAGTTCCCAGAGACCTTGAAGGAAAGCAAGAGTTGTTCCGGCTGCCACCTGTGTTGTAGGAGCCAGACCAGGAAATTTGGAATTTTTGGAGGCTGGTGCTGGAAAAAAAAGGGAAAAAATTGAAAAAAAGGTGCTTTTGAGAATATAGTGGCCAGGAAACCCCACAGCCCCAAAGTATGGATGGCAATGCAAGTAGTTCCCAGAGACCTTGAAAGAAAGCAAGAGTTGTTCTGGCTGCCACCTTGGTTGTAGGAGCCAGGCCAGGACGTTCGGCATATTGGAGTCCAGAGCTGGGAAAAAGTGAACATAAGGTTCTTTTGAGGATCGAGTGGCCAGGAAAGCCTGCAGCCCCAAAGTCTGGGTGGCAATGCAAGTAGTTCTTAGAGATGTTCAAAAGAAGCAGGAGGTGTTCTGGCTGCCACTGGGTTGTGGAGTCAGCTCCTATCTTTGGGAATTTTTGAGGCCGGTGCTGGGAAAAAGTGAAAAAAAGATGCTTTTGAGAATAGAGTGGCCAGGAAACCCTGCAGCCCCAAAGTATGGATGGCAATGCAAGTAGATCCCAGAGGCGTTCCTAAAAAATCAAGAGATGTTCTGGCTGCCAACTTGTGTGTAGGACTCAGTTCCGGACGTTCGGCAAATGTAAGGCCTGTGCTGGGCAAAAGTGAACATAAGGTGCTTTTGAGGATAGAGTGGCCAGGAAACCCCGCAGCCCCAATCTCTGGGTGGCAATGCAAGTAGTTCCCAGAGACGTTCAAAACAAGCAGGAGGTGTTCTGGCTGCCACCTGGCTTGTGGAGTCAGCTCCTATCTTTTGGAATTTTTGAGGCCGGTGCTGGGAAAAAGTGAAAAAAAGATGCTTTTGAGAACAGAGTGGCCAGGAAACCCCGCAGCCCCAAAGTATGGATGGCAATGCAAGTAGATCCCAGAGGCGTTCCTAAAAAATCAAGAGATGTTCTGGCTGCCAACTTGTGTGTAGGACTCAGTTCCGGACGTTCGGCAAATGTGAGGCCTGTGCTGGGCAAAAGTGAACATAAGGTGCTTTTGAGGATAGAGTGGCCAGGAAAGCCCGTAGCCCCAAAGTCCGACTGGCAATGCAAGTAGTTCCCAGAGACCTTGAAGGAAAGCAAGAGTTGTTCCGGCTGCCACCTGTGTTGTAGGAGCCAGACCAGGAAATTTGGAATTTTTGGAGGCTGGTGCTGGAAAAAAAAGGGAAAAAATTGAAAAAAAGGTGCTTTTGAGAATATAGTGGCCAGGAAACCCCACAGCCCCAAAGTATGGATGGCAATGCAAGTAGTTCCCAGAGACCTTGAAAGAAAGCAAGAGTTGTTCTGGCTGCCACCTTGGTTGTAGGAGCCAGGCCAGGACGTTCGGCATATTGGAGTCCAGAGCTGGGAAAAAGTGAACATAAGGTTCTTTTGAGGATCGAGTGGCCAGGAAAGCCTGCAGCCCCAAAGTCTGGGTGGCAATGCAAGTAGTTCTTAGAGATGTTCAAAAGAAGCAGGAGGTGTTCTGGCTGCCACTGGGTTGTGGAGTCAGCTCCTATCTTTGGGAATTTTTGAGGCCGGTGCTGGGAAAAAGTGAAAAAAAGATGCTTTTGAGAATAGAGTGGCCAGGAAACCCCGCAGCCCCAAAGTATGGATGGCAATGCAAGTAGATCCCAGAGGCGTTCCTAAAAAATCAAGAGATGTTCTGGCTGCCAACTTGTGTGTAGGACTCAGTTCCGGACGTTCGGCAAATGTAAGGCCTGTGCTGGGCAAAAGTGAACATAAGGTGCTTTTGAGGATAGAGTGGCCAGGAAAGCCCGCAGCCCCAATCTCTGGGTGGCAATGCAAGTAGTTCACAGAGATTTTTCAAAACAAGCAGGAGGTGTTCTGGTTGCCACCTGGGTTGTGAAGTCAGCTCCTATCTTTGGGAATTTTTGAGGCCGGTGCTGGGAAAAAGTGAAAAAAAGATGCTTTTGAGAATATAGTCGCCAGGAAACCCCACAGCCCCAAAGTCTGTATGGCAATGCAAGTAGTTCGCAGAGACCTTGAAAACAAGCAAGACTTTGTCTGGCTGACGCCTTGGTTGTGGGAGCCAGGTCAGGACGTTTGAAATTTTTGATGCTGATGCTGGGAAAAAAATGAAAAAAAGGTGCTTTTGAGGATAGAGTGGCCAGGAAAGCCCACAGCCCCAAAGTCTGGGTGGCAATGCAAGTAGTTCTTAGAGATGTTCAAAAGAAGCAGGAGGTGTTCTGGCTGCCACTGGGTTGTGGAGTCAGCTCCTATCTTTGGGAATTTTTGAGGCCGGTGCTGGGAAAAAGTGAAAAAAAGATGCTTTTGAGAATAGAGTGGCCAGGAAACCCCGCAGCCCCAAAGTATGGATGGCAATGCAAGTAGATCCCAGAGGCGTTCCTAAAAAATCAAGAGATGTTCTGGCTGCCAACTTGTGTGTAGGACTCAGTTCCGGACGTTCGGCAAATGTGAGGCCTGTGCTGGGCAAAAGTGAACATAAGGTGCTTTTGAGGATCGAGTGGCCAGGAAAGCCCGTAGCCCCAAAGTCCGACTGGCAATGCAAGTAGTTCCCAGAGACCTTGAAGGAAAGCAAGAGTTGTTCTGGCTGCCACCTTCGTTGTAGGAGCCAGACCAGGACGTTTGGAATTTTTGGAGGCTGGTGCTGGAAAAAAAAGGGAAAAAATTGAAAAAAAGGTGCTTTTGAGAATATAGTGGCCAGGAAACCCCACAGCCCCAAAGTCTGTATGGCAATGCAAGTAGTTCCCAGAGACCTTGAAAACAAGCAAGACTTTGTCTGGCTGACGCCTTGGTTGTGGGAGACAGGTCAGGACATTTGAAATTTTTGAGGCCGATGCTGGGAAAAAAGTGAAAAAAAGGTGGTTTTGAGGATAGAGTGGCCAGGAAAGCCCGCAGCCCCAAACTCTGGGTGGCAATGCAAGTAGTTCCCAGAGATTTTTCAAAACAAGCAGGAGGTGTTCTGGTTGCCACCTGGGTTGTGGAGTCAGCTTCTATCTTTGGGAATTTTTGAGGCCGGTGCTGGGAAAAAGTGAAAAAAAGATGCTTTTAAGAATAGAGTGGCCAGGAAACCCCGCAGCCCCAAAGTCTGTATGGCAATGCAAGTAGTTCGCAGAGACCTTGAAAACAAGCAAGACTTTGTCTGGCTGACGCCTTGGTTGTGGGAGCCAGGTCAGGACGTTTGAAATTTTTGAGACCGATGCTGGGAAAAAAAAGAAAAAAAGGTGGTTTTGAAGATAGAGTGGCCAGGAAAGCCCGCAGCCCCAAAGTCTGGGTGGCAATGCAAGTAGTTCCCAGAGACCTTGAAAGAAAGCAAGAGTTGTTCTGGCTGCCACCTGGGTTGTAGGAGCCAGACCAGGACGTTTGGAATTTTTCGAGGCTGGTGCTGAAAAAAAAGGGAAAAAATTGAAAAAAATGTGCTTTTGAGAATATAGTGGCCAGGAAACCCCACAGCCCCAAAGTCTGTATGGCAATGCAAGTAGTTCCCAGAGACCTTGAAAACAAGCAAGACTTTGTCTGGCTGACGCCTTGGTTGTGGGAGCCAGGTCAGGACGTTTGAAATTTTTGAGGCCGATGCTGGGAAAAAAGTAAAAAAAGGTGGTTTTGAGGATAGAGTGGCCAGGAAACCCCGCAGCCCCAAACTCTGGTTGGCAATGCAAGTAGTTCCCAGAGACGTTCAAAACAAGCAGGAGGTGTTCTGGCTGCCACCTGGGTTGTGGAGTCAGCTCCTATCTTTGGGAATTTTTGAGGCCGGTGCTGGGTTAAAGTGAAAAAAAGATGCTTTTGAGAATAGAGTGGCCAGGAAACCCCGCAGCCCCAAAGTATGGATGGCAATGCAAGTAGATCCCAGAGGCGTTCCTAAAAAATCAAGAGATGTTCTGGCTGCCAACTTGTGTGTAGGACTCAGTTCTGGACGTTCGGCAAATGTGAGGCCTGTGCTGGGCAAATGTGAACATAAGGTGCTTTTGAGGATCGAGTGGCCAGGAAAGCCCGTAGCCCCAAAGTCCGACTGGCAATGCAAGTAGTTCCCAGAGGCCTTGAAGGAAAGCAAGAGTTGTTCTGGCTGCCACCTGGGTTGTAGGAGCCAGACCAGGACGTTTGGAATTTTTGGAGGCTGGTGCTGGAAAAAAAAGGGAAAAAATTGAAAAAAAGGTGCTTTTGAGAATATAGTGGCCAGGAAACCCCACAGCCCCAAAGTCTGTATGGCAATGCAAGTAGTTCCCAGAGACCTTGAAAACAAGCAAGACTTTGTCTGGCTGACGCCTTGGTTGTGGGAGACAGGTCAGGACGTTTGAAATTTTTGAGGCCGATGCTGGGAAAAAAGTGAAAAAAAGGTGCTTTTGAGGATAGAGTGGCCAGGAAAGCCCGCAGCCCCAAACTCTGGGTGGCAATGCAAGTAGTTCCCAGAGACGTTCAAAACAAGCAGGAGGTGTTCTGGCTGCCACCTGGGTTGTGGAGTCAGCTCCTATCTTTGGGAATTTTTGAGGCCGGTGCTGGGAAAAAGTGAAAAAAAGATGCTTTTGAGAATAGAGTGGCCAGGAAACCCCGCAGCCCCAAAGTATGGATGGCAATGCAAGTAGATCCCAGAGGCGTTCCTAAAAAATCAAGAGATGTTCTGGCTGCCAACTTGTGTGTAGGACTCAGTTCCGGACGTTCGGCAAATGTGAGGCCTGTGCTGGGCAAAAGTGAACATAAGGTGCTTTTGAGGATAGAGTGGCCAGGAAAGCCCGTAGCCCCAAAGTCCGACTGGCAATGCAAGTAGTTCCCAGAGACCTTGAAGGAAAGCAAGAGTTGTTCTGGCTGCCACCTTCGTTGTAGGAGCCAGACCAGGACGTTTGGAATTTTTGGAGGCTGGTGCTGGAAAAAAAAGGGAAAAAATTGAAAAAAAGGTGCTTTTGAGAATATAGTGGCCAGGAAACCCCACAGCCCCAAAGTCTGTATGGCAATGCAAGTAGTTCCCAGAGACCTTGAAAACAAGCAAGACTTTGTCTGGCTGACGCCTTGGTTGTGGGAGACAGGTCAGGACGTTTGAAATTTTTGAGGCCGATGCTGGGAAAAAAGTGAAAAAAAGGTGGTTTTGAGGATAGAGTGGCCAGGAAAGCCCGCAGCCCCAAACTCTGGGTGGCAATGCAAGTAGTTCCCAGAGACGTTCAAAACAAGCAGGAGGTGTTCTGGCTGCCACCTGGGTTGTGGAGTCAGCTCCTATCTTTGGGAATTTTTGAGGCCGGTGCTGGGAAAAAGTGAAAAAAAGATGCTTTTGAGAATAGAGTGGCCAGGAAACCCCGCAGCCCCAAAGTATGGATGGCAATGCAAGTAGATCCCAGAGGCGTTCCTAAAAAATCAAGAGATGTTCTGGCTGCCAACTTGTGTGTAGGACTCAGTTCCGGACGTTCGGCAAATGTGAGGCCTGTGCTGGGCAAAAGTGAACATAAGGTGCTTTTGAGGATCGAGTGGCCAGGAAAGCCCGTAGCCCCAAAGTCCGACTGGCAATGCAAGTAGTTCCCAGAGACCTTGAAGGAAAGCAAGAGTTGTTCTGGCTGCCACCTTCGTTGTAGGAGCCAGACCAGGACGTTTGGAATTTTTGGAGGCTGGTGCTGGAAAAAAAAGGGAAAAAATTGAAAAAAAGGTGCTTTTGAGAATATAGTGGCCAGGAAACCCCACAGCCCCAAAGTCTGTATGGCAATGCAAGTAGTTCCCAGAGACCTTGAAAACAAGCAAGACTTTGTCTGGCTGACGCCTTGGTTGTGGGATCCAGGTCAGGACGTTTGAAATTTTTGAGGCCGATGCTGGGAAAAAAGTGAAAAAAAGGTGGTTTTGAGGATAGAGTGGCCAGGAAAGCCCGCAGCCCCAAACTCTGGGTGGCAATGCAAGTAGTTCCCAGAGATTTTTCAAAACAAGCAGGAGGTGTTCTGGTTGCCACCTGGGTTGTGGAGTCAGCTTCTATCTTTGGGAATTTTTGAGGCCGGTGCTGGGAAAAAGTGAAAAAAAGATGCTTTTAAGAATATAGTGGCCAGGAAACCCCGCAGCCCCAAAGTCTGTATGGCAATGCAAGTAGTTCGCAGAGACCTTGAAAACAAGCAAGACGGTCTGGCTGCCAACTTGGTTGTGGGAGCCAGGCCAAGACGTTTGGAATTTTTGGAGGTCGGTGCTGGGAAAAAAGTGAAAAAAAGGTGGTTTTGAGGATAGAGTGGCCAGGAAAGCCCGCAGCCCCAAACTCTGGGTGGCAATGCAAGTAGTTCCCAGAGACCTTGAAAACAAGCAAGAGTTGTTCTGGCTGCCACCATGGTTGTAGGAGCCAGGCCAGGACGTTCGGCATATTGGAGTCCAGAGCTGGGAAAAAGTGAACATAAGGTTCTTTTGAGGATCGAGTGGCCAGTAAAGCCCGCAGCCCCAAAGTCTGGGTGGCAATGCAAGTAGTTCCCAGAGACCTTGAAAACAAGCAAGACTTTGTCTGGCTGACGCCTTGGTTGTGGGAGCCAGGTCAGGACGTTTGAAATTTTTGAGGCCGATGCTGGGAAAAAAGTGAAAAAAAGGTGCTTTTGAGGATAGAGTGGCCAGTAAAGCCCGCAGCCCCAAAGTCTGGGTGGCAATGCAAGTAGTTCCCAGAGACCTTGAAAACAAGCAAGTGTTGTTTTGGCTGCCACCTTGGTTGTAGGAGCCAGGCCAGGACGTTCGGCATATTGGAGTCCAGAGCTGGGAAAAAGTGAACATTATGTTCTTTTGAGGCTCGAGTAGCCAGGAAAGCCCGCAGCCCCAAAGTCTGGGTGGCAATGCAAGTAGTTCCCAGAGATTTTTCAAAACAAGCAGGAGGTGTTCTGATTGCCACCTGGGTTGTGGAGTCAGCTCCTATCTTTTGGAATTTTTGAGGCCGGTGCTGGGAAAAAGTGAAAAAAAGATGCTTTTGAGAATAGAGTGGCCAGGAAACCCCGCAGCCCCAAAGTATGGATGGCAATGCAAGTAGATCCCAGAGGCGTTCCTAAAAAATCAAGAGATGTTCTGGCTGCCAACTTGTGTGTAGGACTCAGTTCCGGACGTTCGGCAAATGTAAGGCCTGTGCTGGGAAAAAGTGAACATAAGGTGCTTTTGAGGATAGAGTGGCCAGGAAAGCCCGCAGCCCCAATCTCTGGGTGGCAATGCAAGTAGTTCCCAGAGATTTTTCAAAACAAGCAGGAGGTGTTCTGGTTGCCACCTGGGTTGTGAAGTCAGCTCCTATCTTTGGGAATTTTTGAGGCCGGTGCTGGGAAAAAGTGAAAAAAAGATGCTTTTGAGAATATAGTGGCCAGGAAACCCCACAGCCCCAAAGTCTGTATGGCAATGCAAGTAGTTCGCAGAGACCTTGAAAACAAGCAAGACTTTGTCTGGCTGACGCCTTGGTTGTGGGAGCCAGGTCAGGACGTTTGAAATTTTTGATGTCGATGCTGGGAAAAAAATGAAAAAAAGGTGCTATTGAGGATAGAGTGGCCAGGAAACCCCGCAGCCCCAATGTATGGATGGCAATGCAAGTAGTTCCCAGAGACGTTCAAAACAAGCAGGAGGTGTTCTGGCTGCCACCTGGCTTGTGGAGTCAGCTCCTATCTTTTGGAATTTTTGAGGCCGGTGCTGGGAAAAAGTGAAAAAAAGATGCTTTTGAGAATAGAGTGGCCAGGAAACCCCGCAGCCCCAAAGTATGGATGGCAATGCAAGTAGATCCCAGAGGCGTTCCTAAAAAATCAAGAGATGTTCTGGCTGCCAACTTGTGTGTAGGACTCAGTTCCGGACGTTCGGCAAATGTGAGGCCTGTGCTGGGCAAAAGTGAACATAAGGTGCTTTTGAGGATAGAGTGGCCAGGAAAGCCCGTAGCCCCAAAGTCCGACTGGCAATGCAAGTAGTTCCCAGAGACCTTGAAAGAAAGCAAGAGTTGTTCTGGCTGCCACCTGTGTTGTAGGAGCCAGACCAGAACGTTTGGAATTTTTGGAGGCTGGTGCTGGAAAAAAAAGGGAAAAAAGTGAAAAAAAGGTGCTTTTGAGAATATAGTGGCCAGGAAAGCCCACAGCCCCAAACTCTGGGTGGCAATGCAAGTAGTTCCCAGAGACGTTCAAAACAAGCAGGAGGTGTTCTGGCTGCCACCTGGGTTGTGGAGTCAGCTCCTATCTTTTGGAATTTTTGAGGCCGGTGCTGGGAAAAAGTGAAAAAATAGTGGTTTTGAGGATCGAGTGGCCAGGAAAGCCCGCAGCCCCAAAGTATGGATGGCAATGCAAGTAGATCCCAGAGGCGTTCCTAAAAAATCAAGAGATGTTCTGGCTGCCAACTTGTGTGTAGGACTCAGTTCCGGACGTTCGGCAAATGTGAGGCCTGTGCTGGGCAAAAGTGAACATAAGGTGCTTTTGAGGATAGAGTGGCCAGGAAAGCCCGTAGCCCCAAAGTCCGACTGGCAATGCAAGTAGTTCCCAGAGACCTTGAAGGAAAGCAAGAGTTGTTCTGGCTGCCACCTTCGTTGTACGAGCCAGACCAGGACGTTTGGAATTTTTGGAGGCAGGTGCTGGAAAAAAAATGGAAAAAAAGTGAAAAAAAGGTGCTTTTGAGAATATAGTGGCCAGGAAACCCCACAGCCCCAAAGTCTGTATGGCAATGCAAGTAGTTCCCAGAGACCTTGAAAACAAGCAAGACTTTGTCTGGCTGACGCCTTGGTTGTGGGAGACAGGTCAGGACGTTTGAAATTTTTGAGGCCGATGCTGGGAAAAAAGTGAAAAAAAGGTGGTTTTGAGGATAGAGTGGCCAGGAAAGCCCGCAGCCCCAAACTCTGGGTGGCAATGCAAGTAGTTCCCAGAGATTTTTCAAAACAAGCAGGAGGTGTTCTGGTTGCCACCTGGGTTGTGGAGTCAGCTTCTATCTTTGGGAATTTTTGAGGCCGGTGCTGGGAAAAAGTGAAAAAAAGATGCTTTTAAGAATATAGTGGCCAGGAAACCCCGCAGCCCCAAAGTCTGTATGGCAATGCAAGTAGTTCGCAGAGACCTTGAAAACAAGCAAGACTTTGTCTGGCTGACGCCTTGGTTGTGGGAGACAGGTCAGGACGTTTGAAATTTTTGAGGCCGATGCTGGGAAAAAAGTGAAAAAAAGGTGCTTTTGAGAATATAGTGGCCAGGAAAGCCCACAGCCCCAAACTCTGGGTGGCAATGCAAGTAGTTCCCAGAGACGTTCAAAACAAGCAGGAGGTGTTCTGGCTGCCACCTGGGTTGTGGAGTCAGCTCCTATCTTTTGGATTTTTTGAGGCCGGTGCTGGGTTAAAGTGAAAAAAAGATGCTTTTGAGAATAGAGTGGCCAGGAAACCCCGCAGCCCCAAAGTATGGATGGCAATGCAAGTAGATCCCAGAGGCGTTCCTAAAAAAATCAAGAGATGTTCTGGCTGCCCACTTGTGTGTAGGACTCAGTTCCGGACGTTCGGCAAATGTGAGGCCTGTGCTGGGAAAAAATCAACATAAGGTGCTTTTGAGGATCGAGTGGCCAGGAAAGCCCGTAGCCCCAAAGTCCGACTGGCAATGCAAGTAGTTCCCAGAGGCCTTGAAAGAAAGCAAGAGTTGTTCTGGCTGCCACCTTCGTTGTACGAGCCAGACCAGGACGTTTGGAATTTTTGGAGGCTGGTGCTGGAAAAAAAAGGGAAAAAAAGTGAAAAAAAGGTGCTTTTGAGAATATAGTGGCCAGGAAACCCCCAGCCCCAAAGTCTGTATGGCAATGCAAGTAGTTCCCAGAGACCTTGAAAACAAGCAAGACTGTCTGGCTGACGCCTTGGTTGTGGGAGACAGGTCAGGATGTTTGAAATTTTTGAGGCCGATGCTGGGAAAAAAGTGAAAAAAAGGTCCTTTTGAGGATCGAGTGGCCAGGAAAGCCCGCAGCCCCAAACTCTGGGTGGCAATGCAAGTAGTTCCCAGAGACGTTCAAAACAAGCAGGAGGTGTTCTGGCTGCCACCTGGGTTGTGGAGTCAGCTCCTATCTTTTGGAATTTTTGAGGCCGGTGCTGGGAAAAAAGTGAAAAAAAGGTGCTTTTGAGGAGAGAGTGGCCAGGAAAGCCCGCAGCCCCAAAGTCTGGGTGGCAATGCAAGTAGTTCCCAGAGACCTCGAAAACAAGCAAGACGGTCTGGCTGCCAACTTGGTTGTGGGAGCCAGGCCAAGACGTTTGGAATTTTTGGAGGTCGGTGCTGGGAAAAAAGTGAAAAAAAGGTGGTTTTGAGGATAGAGTGGCCAGGAAAGCCCGCAGCCCCAAACTCTGGGTGGCAATGCAAGTAGTTCCCAGAGACCTTGAAAACAAGCAAGAGTTGTTCTGGCTGCCACCATGGTTGTAGGAGCCAGGCCAGGACGTTCGGCATATTGGAGTCCAGAGCTGGGAAAAAGTGAACATAAGGTTCTTTTGAGGATCGAGTGGCCAGGAAAGCCCGCAGCCCCAAAGTCTGGGTGGCAATGCAAGTAGTTCCCAGAGACCTTGAAAACAAGCAAGACTTTGTCTGGCTGACGCCTTGGTTGTGGGAGCCAGGTCAGGACGTTTGAAATTTTTGAGGCCGATGCTGGGAAAAAAGTGAAAAAAAGGTGGTTTTGAGGATAGAGTGGCCAGGAAAGCCCGCAGCCCCAAACTCTGGGTGGCAATGCAAGTAGTTCCCAGAGACCTTGAAAACAAGCAAGAGTTGTTCTGGCTGCCACCTTGGTTGTAGGAGCCAGGCCAGGACGTTCGGCATATTGGAGTCCAGAGCTGGGAAAAAGTGAACATAAGGTTCTTTTGAGGATCGAGTGGCCAGGAAAGCCCGCAGCCCCAAAGTCTGGGTGGCAATGCAAGTAGTTCCCAGAGATTTTTCAAAACAAGCAGGAGGTGTTCTGATTGCCACCTGGGTTGTGGAGTCAGCTCCTATCTTTGGGAATTTTTGAGGCCGGTGCTGGGAAAAAGTGAAAAAAAGATGCTTTTGAGAATAGAGTGGCCAGGAAACCCCGCAGCCCCAAAGTATGGATGGCAATGCAAGTAGATCCCAGAGGCGTTCCTAAAAAATCAAGAGATGTTCTGGCTGCCAACTTGTGTGTAGGACTCAGTTCCGGACGTTCGGCAAATGTAAGGCCTGTGCTGGGCAAAAGTGAACATAAGGTGCTTTTGAGGATAGAGTGGCCAGGAAAGCCCGCAGCCCCAATCTCTGGGTGGCAATGCAAGTAGTTCCCAGAGATTTTTCAAAACAAGCAGGAGGTGTTCTGGTTGCCACCTGGGTTGTGGAGTCAGCTTCTATCTTTGGGAATTTTTGAGGCCGGTGCTGGGAAAAAGTGAAAAAAAGATGCTTTTGAGAATAGAGTGGCCAGGAAACCCCGCAGCCCCAAAGTCTGTATGGCAATGCAAGTAGTTCGCAGAGACCTTGAAAACAAGCAAGACTTTGTCTGGCTGACGCCTTGGTTGTGGGAGCCAGGTCATGACGTTTGAAATTTTTGAGGCCGATGCTGGGAAAAAAGTGAAAAAAAGGTGCTTTTGAGGAGAGAGTGGCCAAGAAAGCCCGCAGCCCCAAACTCTGGGTGGCAATGCAAGTAGTTCCCAGAGACCTTGAAAGAAAGCAAGAGTTGTTCTGGCTGCCACCTTCGTTGTAGGAGCCAGACCAGGACGTTTGGAATTTTTGGAGGCTGGTGCTGGAAAAAAAAGGGAAAAAATTGAAAAAAAGGTGCTTTTGAGAATATAGTGGCCAGGAAACCCCACAGCCCCAAAGTCTGTATGGCAATGCAAGTAGTTCCCAGAGACCTTGAAAACAAGCAAGACTTTGTCTGGCTGACGCCTTGGTTGTGGGAGACAGGTCAGGACGTTTGAAATTTTTGAGGCCGATGCTGGGAAAAAAGTGAAAAAAGGTGCTTTTGAGGAGAGAGTGGCCAGGAAAGCC